>NC_051182.1:135337063-135579563 GCF_013339695.2 Rhipicephalus sanguineus | reverse complement strand
TTTCACATTTTCTTTCCAGTTGGCCTTTGTCATAAGCCAAGGCTGCGGATTCTATTTTTTGCGCTCGGCTACAGAACACGCCTTACGTAACAAGGCATCCCCCGGCAGCCCCGAAGACACGGTCGAGGTGTCAGACGAGGAGCCAAGAGAGGTGGCGTGAGAAACGGGCCCCATGTTATCTCTTTCTTTTCTTTATTATAATCTTCTCCCTCTGTAGCATTGCTGAAGAGTTGTTAAGAGCCCCTGCCCCCTTCTTTCCCTCTCCCTCTTTTTCTGTTTTTTCCCTTGTCTCCGCCTTCTCTTCTGTAGCGTTCCTGAAGAACTATCCGAACCTACCCCCCCCCCCCCCGCTTTTCTTCTTTGCTTTCTATTTCTTTCTATTACTGTCGTTTTCTTTTATATCTAGCGTTGCTCAAAAACTGTTCAAACATACCCCCACTTCCCCTTCGTGCCTCACTGCTGAGTCGTACGAGAATTGGCGTTTGAAGGGGGGTCACGTAGGATCGCGGTCGCGTGCACAGCGTGTGCACAGCGCGTGCATGATCTCCGTTCTGACTGGTTTTCTTACACGAGACCTCGAGTGCCCCCGCCCCCTGCCTTTCTTTTTTTTACGCTTCATGTCGCTAGGAAGTAGAGAGATACGTGTTATTCCGCAGATCCAGACAGAGCAAACAACCGAAATCGCCGGTTTGTCAAATATGAGAGAATTCCGATGGGTATATAGATTGGGAGGAGTTCCGAGCCCAGAGGAGAAAGCTAATCCAGGCGCTCGTCTTCGTGCGTCTCATTGTCCTAGTCCTCAGCTTGCGCTATATCAATCATATCATGACGTACCAACTAGCCCAAGCCGCCACCCTTCTAGCCCAGGCACCGAGGCCATTACGGACATCGGGGTCTTGATGGAGGCGCTCATATCAGACACTAAGGCAACGAAAACCGTCACAAGTGATATACGGGCCGACAGGATAAACAGTCGCCTTGTCCGCTTAGTCGAGGCTAAGTCGACCATCTTGAACCGATGGAAAGGACAAAGCCTGAATCGTAAAACTAAGGAAGAAGGTGGTTGAGCTTAACGAAACCATTGAGGAAGCCAAAGTCCAGCGAGCCCGGGGATCGGTGGAAAGGCTAAACCTTCCCGCGAGCACCCGGGTGGCCTGGGCCAGGCCGCCAATCTGCAGGTTCTGAGTAAAGTTTTGTACAGTTCAGTCCACGCTAACGTGTCCTAAGCAGACGCCGAGGTGGACCGAGGCCACGGTGCAAGTGTGACCGAGGCTCTGCACAGCTCATCGACCCAATCTGGGTTGTCTAGCAGTACCGGAATACCTGAGCCCGGGTCATCAAACGGCAGGACACTCCATCATAAGAATTTTTACCAACCAATAAACCAACCGGTTTATCCTGAAGAACCGAAAGGGCAGCTGCATCCCATAATGACGTCATCATAATTGTCATCACGCAGATAAGAAGGTGAGCTGATGAATGCTGGAAATTTGCAGGCGCAAGATGGCATCAGCTGTCACATGACAGGAATTATTAGAGACCGCTGCAGGAGGTCTTGCAGTTGACATAGACAAGACGTACTCGTGTCGCTGCAATAACAAAGATAGGGTGAGAGAAATAATGAGGTTTTCCAGTTAAGCAAACGACCTCACCTCTAGAAATAAGGAGGCTGCCCACGTCCGTAACGGCGTTGCGTTTTTAAGAGCGCGGCGTTTCGCATAGTGCGCATGGCCGGAAGTCCTGCACACCTTCTGTGGGGGAAGCGTGGCGTTTTTGAGTAGGCAACGCCGTTACGGAAGCAGCGTACGCAGCCCTAAAACTCGCTGCAGAGATCTTTAGTGCCGGGGACCCCAAGCGGCTTGCTTACGCACGCTCCTAATTGCGTCCCCTTGTACTCCCAGTCGCAGCCAAGGAGAATACAAACAAACGCAAGGGCTTACGTGCGCAAGCAGCTTTGTGACCCCGGCACTAAAGCTCTCTACTACTAGGGACTCTTAGTGCCGGGGACCCCCAGCCGTTGGGTTCGCACGTTATTGCTTCATGTCGTTCAATTTACACTTCCCCGCTTTCTCCTGTTCGACAGCCGCACCCATGGAGAATACAAAGGAACGCATGGGCTTACGTAAGCAAGCGCCTTGTGGGTCCGGCACTAAAACTCTCTAAGAGTTTTAGTGCCGGGGCCCCAAAGCGGCTTGCGTACGTAAGCCCTTGCCTTCCTCTGTATGCTCCATGGGTGCGGCTGGGAGTACAAAAGAACGCAGGAGCGTTCCTCGGAGCGTACGGAACGCAAGAGCGTTCCTCTGTGCGAAACGCAGGAGCTTTGTGAGGAACGCAGGAGCGTTCCAACTGGAACGGTCGACTTACGCGAATCAAAGACTTGAAGTCTAGCCTGTGGTAGCGTTTCTGACACGCTGTTACTAAACTTCTCACACAAATTATTAATTACACAGCTGCTGTAATAATTAGATTATATCTCAAATAACACTTCAATTTTCCAATGATGACGTAGTCGCCAAGATCAAAGCTGACTGTCGACACTTTGTTACCACTAATGACCTTTCTTTGGCAATGGACAAGTTGAGCTGCAACTTTACGAACGTCTTTCTGGTATTAGTGCATAAGTCTGCTTCTTCCATTCTCGGTGGCTTTTTACATCTCGGACCTTGGAACACAGGGCCATAAAGTTGTGACCTTACACTAAGGACAGCTTATTCCTTTCCCAAACTAAGGAACATGGAGCGCACTCAATCGTGTCACGCGAAGGTGGCCTTGGAAGGAAAGCTGGCGTGAGCGCGAAAGGGTACAAAAAAAAAAATGGGGAGGGGCGAAGAATGACGGGAGGTGTGTTTCAGCTCCACTAACGTGAAACCTGGGGAGGGGCGAAGCATGCAGTGTGCTCCGGTGTTTCCCACAGCAAAATCGCTGCTAATAGCCAACGAGAGAAGAAGAAGAGGAAAGGCCTGACCGAGGTAATTCGCCGCATTGGTTTAATAGAGATTTATTTCATGAGGCACTAGTGGTGCCAAGCCTGAAACCGGGCATCTAGGGAAGGGTGTTTCAGCTCCACTAATGTCCTCGGAAAACTGCGTCGGAATACAGCTTACCCTAAGGTGTTTCTTCTTCTTCTTCTGTCTCTCATTGCCCATTAGCAACAATTTCGCCGTCAATTGTCTTCGTGTTACACACCGCAACATGCTACGAAGTACGCTTTACAGGAGAAAACCAATTTTGAGACGAAATTTAACTAATTTCTGTTAATACAATTAAATCCTGATACGTCGTCAGCTATTTGTTGGGCTAACTGTTGCTTTCTTCACTTTTAGTGGACTGGTGGCGAGTTGTGGGATTTGCCCAATTTTAGTGGTGCACACCCGTTTATCATGGACCGTGACGACGGCATGACACGCCGACAAGCCGATACTCTAAGGTGCTTCGCCCCTAAAAAGTCACGTGCCTTCTCAAGCGTGGCTCGATCCGCGCTCAATTCGTCTTTGGGAAAGCGTGAAGCCGGGGTGCTAAAGAAGGCGATCCCTCGGCGCCAATACTTTTCCAACACCTCTTCTATCCCACTCTAATACTTCTGTTTAAGTCCGCCGCGGTGGTATAGCGGTTACGGTGCTTGGCTGCTGACCCGAAGGTCGCGAGTTCGATCCCGGCCGCGCGGTCGCATTTCGATGGAGGCGAAATGATAGAGCCTGGTGTACTTAGATTTAGGTGCACGTTAAAGAACACCAGATGGTCTAAATTTCCGGAGCCCTCCACTACGGCGTCTCTCATAATCATATCGTGGTTTTGGGACGTAAAACCTCAGATATTATATTTCTGTTTAAAACCCTCTTGAACTGCTCCCGAACTTCGCTGCAGTAATTCTCCGGTATGCCTCCTACACATTTTCCACTCCACGCCAATTCTACTAAAACACCTCTTCTACCCCGACTCAATACTTCTATAGCACCTCTTGAACTCCTACCCAACTCCGTTCTCACAATTCCGCAGCGAGCATTTCTCCTACACCTCTGTAACTGCTCTCTGACTCGGCGCCAATACTTCTCCAACACCTCTTCTATCCCCGCTCCAATACTTTGGCAACATCTCTTGAACTCCTTCCCATCTGCATGCTCAAATAATTCTCTAGTGTCTCTCCTACGCCTTTCCAACTACTCACGAATACTTCTCAATGGACATCTTCGGCTCCGCTCCAAAACGTCTGTTTAACACGTCTTGAAATCCTCCCGAACTCCCATCCAACAATTCTCCAGTATCTCTCCTATACACTATTAAAACTCCTCTCCGTCTCCGCGCCAATACCTCTTCAACATCTCTCAGACACCTTTCCTCCTGCGCTGCAACACTTCTGCAACTTTTCGTGAACTCCTGTCCAACTCCGCTCCAACAGTTCTCCAATATATCTCCTACACCCCTCCAACTCCTCTCCGACTCCGCACCAATACCTCTCAAACATATTTCCCACCCCGCTCAGATACTTCTGTAGCGCCTCTTGAAGTCCTCCCCAACTCCCCTCCAACAACTCTCCACTATCTCTCCCACTCCGATTTAAAATAACTCTTTAACTCCTCTCCAACTCTGCTTAAACTCCTTGTAACACTGACTGATTTGCGCGCTAATGCAAACATATACACGCCAAAAATAACGGACAGAAAAGAAAAAAAGCGATACAAAAGGAGGCCACTATATCTTAGAACGCGAGGTACAGGGCTCGGGACATTCTTCTATTGCGGAGCCCGCGCCGCTACAGCCCGCGATTGTGTGAGCCTTCGCTATAGGGCACCTGAGCTAAACTTGCATATCTTGCTCAACGGCTAGCGCGGCTCGTCCTGTCTAAGCACACTCGTGCCAGGTGCAGCCGTCACCACAGCGAGACCTAGGAGTATGTGCGTGTGTCACAGCGCGAGTGTGACAAGCCGCGCAGTGGGTCGTTCTTGAGACGTCGAATGCTTGCCAAGACGCCGTACACTGCCCGTTATCTTCGTTAAAAGCGTGCAGCGCCTGCGGAAGCTATACGTCCGTTGCCAGCCTATATGGGGATGGGTCCCAGTTTATAATAATAATATTTGTAGGGGTTTTACGTCCCGAAATCACGATATGATTATGAGTGACACCGTAGTGGAGGGCTCCGGAAATTTCGACCATCCGGTGTTCCTTAACGTGCCTTAACAGCGGCCGGGATTCCATCCCGCGACCTTCGAGTCACCAGTCGATCATGGGACCCAGTTTACAAAAGCTCTAGGCTGTTTCCACGATGTAGCGAACGTTTCGTGGTAGATATGTGTATTACTCATATCTTACTATCGCAGCTTTCGATTGACCGTCTTAAGATATATCTTTGTCAGTCATCCGCATAATTAGCATTTAAGCTGGCTTATTATCGGCCCGCCGCGGTGGTCTGGTGGTTATGGTGCTCGACTGCTGACCCGAAGGTCGCGGGATCGAATCCCGGCCGCGGCTGCGGCGTTTCGATGGAGGCGAAATGCTAGAGGCCCGTGTACTTAGATTTAGGTGCACGTTAAAGAACACCGGATGGTGGAAATTTCCGGAGAGCTCCACTACGGCGTCACTCATAATCATATTGTGGTTTTTGGGATGTAATATCCCAACAGTTATATTATGGTATCGGAATGGATTCCACTTTACGAAGCTCTAGGCTGTTTCCACGATGTAGTAAACGGTAGGTATGTCTTGCTTATCTCTAGGCATCTTTGATGGTCAATCTTAAGATATACGGGCTAGTCAACACCATAAGGTTTTCATGTATACTTAAGCTTGCTTTATTATCGGTTCGAACCGAAGCCGTACGCCCTAATAGCTTTCGTAATTGGCCGATGTCGTTTTTTGTTGTTGTTGTTGTTGTCATTTGCAGCTGCGTTTGGCCAGGACAGTGTCTCCGGCTCAATCAAGTACACCGTAACTGGGCCTTCCTATTGGTCAGACCTTTAGACGACCGTTTATCATGATTGGCAGATGTAAACGTATCGAGGACCAATCAGGCTGTCTATAACTCGCAAAGCAGCTACATCGACTAGACAGGAAAACTAATCTATCAAAATTCGTGCGCCTCACATGCGTGCGTGTCACACGCGTGACTTGCTGATTGGCTGGCATCGCTGGTATTTTTGTCTCCATAACTCTCGTGACTAGTCAGTTTATCGTGAACTAACGGTTCATTCATGAGCCGGCACACACTCAAAGCTACCAATCTTTGACAGAGCCGAGCTCAAGAGGTAGCTGCTGCTCACTCTCAAGAGAGCGCGGTTTGTGATTGGCCGACGCTTATAGGTTACTCGTATCGCTCGTCCTATTGCGAGCGAAAAGCTCCGTGGTGTGCAGCGCCAATCACGTGGCAATCACAATCATCTTTCCCTTAACTTCGGGTATCTGGTGGCTCCATTTGGGCAGAATTCTTGAGCCAGGTTTTCATATCCGAACGCTTCATTTATACCGTTCGCGATTGTCCCGTATCATAACTTCTCGCAGCGCAACGAACAATCGTGATTGGTTTTACCGACGTGTCACTTTCTCTGCAACCGTTTCTGAAAAACCGCCTACGGATGTTGTTCGTTTAACTGCGCTACAGTTGCAAGGTACGCTACTTTAGAAAGGACGCAGCGAACGGGGACGACACCACAAGCGCGAATGATTGGGGTGTGTTTTATGAACATGCCAAACTAACTAGCTCAGTATCTCACCTGCTAGCGTAGCCAGAAGGAATTCAACCCCCCCCCCTCCCCCCGCCCCCCCGAAAATTTTCTATTTTGCATGTGTATATATGCACGCACACATACAAACGCATGCATGACCATACGTAAAGTATGGTTGAACCACCTCCGAAAAACAGAAATTTCTAGCTACGCTACTGATCTCACCCTGCTACGGATATTGGAAGCGCCGTCAGTATCATGCCATAGCTTGAACGACGCTGCACCGTACTACAGGCCAGTGTGTGCGAGTGTCAGCGTAACCCTTAGGAGTTCATGGCGACTAGCTCCTAGGATTGGCCAAGTCAGAAGTGAAACAGTGTTTCACAAGAGACCCAACGGCGACAGGCCAGGGAAGCGGAAATGAAATGGCGCCGCTTGACTTATGTGACTTTTCCTGCCTTCGTGGCATCTAGCTCTGCAGCTTTGAGAGTGTTCAGAGTCGTTGTTGCTATAGCAAGCTGTACACGGGCTGCCGAGTAACTGGCAGGCGCGGTTTAACAAGTGCACCTTTCCCGGATTCCCACGCTCGAGGAATTTCACGTTGAAGGCAGCGAAAGCTCGTTTCGAGAAGATTACGATATCGTGGGAGAAGTACTACAGATTTCATCATCTTTCCTCCATTCATAGCGAGGGTCTCGTTCTGGCAGGCTTGATGCCTTCGTATGCGAGGGATTACTAGTCAGCTGCCAGCTCGTAAAAAGTTCACGTGCTACGTGTCGCCAACAGGCAGAAAAGGAGTATTCCACACTCGCCGCCATGGCTGCGATCGGCGCTGACTAACACTCCTAGGTTTAAATTCACCTGTATAGCCCATAAAGTGGACGGGAGGATGACCGCTGCCGTAGCTCAGTGGTAAAGCATCGGACGCGTTATTCAAAGGTCGCAGGTTCGGTCCCTGCCGGTAGCAAGTTATCTTTTCGACCACTTTACTTTCTTCACATTTATATCCTAATTACAACAAACAACATCCCCTATGCTTTCCTTGGCATTATTGTCTGTTAGTTCTCATTAATAGTGTGCCTAACAGATTTCACAAAAAAAAACTTACAGAGTCTCTTATGCAATGGCCTAAGACGACTCGAAGGTGAAAGTAATCTTCTTTCGTTTCTTTTCATTCGATGTTATGATCCTCCCCCCTTCCGCCTCCGAGAGCTTTCTGAAGTCAACGTGGTTTTGCATTGCCCCAAGGATCGGAAACATTACAAGCTTACTGCACTTCACGTTGTTTTGTACAGCCTCCGTGATCGGCGCGCCCTTGAAGGAACGACGGTGTCCTGCGATGACGTCGTGATGGCGTCGTAATGACGTCACTTTGACGTCACGAATTCCGACGATACGTGACGTCATTGATACTGTTGCGTACGTTACGTTCAGGTCACGCGACTTTTGGTACGCCGACTGCACGTATACGAGTTCACTCGAGTATAGGAAGACCTTTGACCGACTTTTATTACATAGTTGTTTTTCGCATCGTTCGCGCGTTCACGCCGACGCCGGTCTCGCGAAGTGTCGTGAGGTCTCGCCAAATCAAAGGCTTTCACCTTAAAACTTCGGGAGTCCTTCCGCTATCGGGAAAATGGGGGCAAGCGAAGCATGAGGTGCGCTGGCCTGACCAACTACTTCTTTCTTTCTTTCCTTCTTTTTTTTCCTTCCTTCTATCTATCTATCTATCTATCTATCTATCTATCTATCTATCTATCTATCTATCTGTCTGTCTGTCTGTCTGTCTGTCTGTCTGTCTGTCTGTCTGTCTGTCTGTCTGTCTGTCTGTCTGTCTGTCTGTCTGTCTGTCCGTCCGTCTATCTATCTATCTATCTATCTATCTATCTATCTATCTATCTATCTATCTATCTATCTATCTATCTATCTATCTATCTATCTATCTATCTATCTATCTATCTATCTATCTATCTATCTATCTATCTATCTATCTATCTATCTATCTATCTATCTGTCTATCTGTCTGTCTGTCTGTCTGTCTGTCTGTCTGTCTGTCCGTCTATCTATCTATCTATCTATCTATCTATCTATCTATCTATCTATCTATCTATCTATCTATCTATCTATCTATCTATCTATCTATCTATCTATCTATCTATCTATCTATCTATCTGTCTGTCTGTCTGTCTGTCTGTCTGTCTGTCTGTCTGTCTGTCTGTCTGTCTGTCTATCTATCTATCTATCTATCTATCTATCTATCTATCTATCTATCTATCTATCTATCTATCTATCTATCTATCTATCTATCTATCTATCTATCTATCTATCTATCTGTCTGTCTGTCTGTCTGTCTGTCTGTCTGTCTGTCTGTCTGTCTGTCTGTCTGTCTGTCTGTCTGTCTGTCTGTCTGTCTGTCTGTCTGTCTGTCTGTCTGTCTGTCTGTCTGTCTATCTATCTATCTATCTATCTATCTATCTATCTATCTATCTATCTATCTATCTATCTATCTATCTATCTATCTATCTATCTATCTATCTATCTATCTATCTATCTATCTATCTATCTATCTATCTATCTATCTGTCTGTCTGTCTGTCTGTCTGTCTGTCTGTCTGTCTGTCTGTCTGTCTGTCTGTCTGTCTGTCTGTCTGTCTGTCTATCTATCTATCTATCTATCTATCCTATCTATCCTATCTGTCTGTCTGTCTGTCTGTCTGTCTGTCTGTCTGTCTGTCTGTCTGTCTGTCTGTCTATCTATCTATCTATCTATCTATCTATCTATCTATCTATCTATCTATCTATCTATCTATCTATCTATCTATCTATCTATCTTTCTTTCTTTCTCATTGCGTGACGCCCCCTCCTAACTGTTTCTTTCCTCCGTGGCGATAATTGAACCTCCATCCACGTGCTTAGCGGGGCAACACTTCAGTTGATGCAGGCAACAACGTCGGTCACGCGTTCACGTCCAGGCAACAATGAAATGTGGCAACGGGAGATGACGAGTGGCCTCGACAAAAGATCGGATTGCCGCGTCGGAACACGGCCGATCTCCGACAAGCCCGCGATCATGCGTCAATTATTGGAAAAAACGGCGCATACAAATACGCGTCTGAAGGGCGCATCCTCGAGGGCCTCATTTTCTTTGCACTCACCGGCGCCGGGTCTTACGCGTACGGCGAAGACGCTACCGAAATCTGCGAGTTTCAAAAGTTTCGCTTAAAAAATGTGTGCTTATAAGAAATGTTTGACGACCTAGAGCGCCGTGTATTATTTTACGATAATGGGAAAGCTATAAACTGTCCTAAGGAATATTGGCGCCTTCTTCCGCTGCGATGGACTATAACCACTATAACGACTACTAAAGCCTCATTCGAAGGGGCCATGACACCCATTTTTTTAAAGAGGCCGTGACATCCAACGAGGCCTCAGTCAGGCGGACAATGTTCTGCCTTTAGCCTTGCCATCCAAGACTCGCTCTTCAATCAATCAATCAATCAACCAATCAATCAATCAATCAATCAATCAATCAATCAATCAATCAATCAATCAATCAATCAATCAATCAATCACTTTTCGATCATAATTTGTGTTGTGTGGGTTAATCCTTGTGCATTCACAAATAAGCTGGCGAAATTTTAGCGCATTTGGTCGAGCACTTAGTTTGCAATGGAATATTTTTGTAAACACGCGAGTGGGCCTGACAGTCGGGCAACACTGGCGCCCTCGCTAGCCGTGACGTAACAAGCAGCTAGCTGTGCGGGCGTCTGCATTCCGGCGGACGATATTGTTCCGTGGCCAGCTGCGCGTGAAATCGAGATATTTTAGCTTTCTTCAGCTTGGCACTGAAATTGAACGATTTGCAGCGGCTGGAACTTTGGCAGAAGGCGACGACTCCGCTACTTGCTGCATATGACGTCACGCGAGCCATGTCAAAATGGTGGTTGACGGCGGTGGGCGGGGTTTGCAACCGGCGATTTCCAGGGCTTGTTCTGCACTGAAATACTCTTTCGCGACCAGCTTTTCGTATCTGTATCATAGAGAACGTCATTCTTCTATGTCTGTATAGGCATAATAGACCCTCTGCTTCATGCTGTGTTTAGAAAAATTAATTGTATCACAGACGGTTAACAACAATAACAATTTAACATGACGTTTTCTTGCTAGAAATACGTTCGCGAGAAGGACGAAACATAATTCGGTAACATGAACATAAATAAACCCATGAAATGACGCGGAGGTAACAGGTACAATTGATGTTGGGCACATTTACACACACATACAAATAATGTCACAAAAAGCTAGGTACATACGCGCTCCAAACTACATATTGTTGGGTGAGCGTGTCATCTTGTCATGGCCTTTTTAAGTAAGCGTCCTCACCACTCTACACAACCTTCAAGCTTACCCTGGGTGATACCGGCTGTTTTTTACGAAATACTTCAATATCATTCGCAAACTTCGGAAGCTGTGATAACGTCGACGAAAACTCCTGTTTTCCGCGCAATTCTTTTAAACCAATATCTGTTAAACCCCATCAAAATAAATTGATCAAGGCCAGAATAGTTGGTCAAGGGGAGATTTTTCCTGTGGTGTCACTCGAGCGAAACTCCAGTCACACCACAGAAATCTGATAGTTATAACAAGATTCGCTTGAAAAAAAATTAAAGGGACACTAAAGTTAAAGAATAAATTAGTTTAGAGTGATAAATTATACTGTGAAAAATGTAGCGTCGTTAATTTCACCAGCATACGCTTAATAACAGATCAGAAAACCAATGTCAAAAGTTTCACTTTTAGATTTCCCGCCAAAATCTCCGACGGTGACGTCACGGATATTAGAGTGTTTTCTCGTGCTCAAATAAATTTCCTCAAATTTGGTATGTTGTCTCAGGCTACCTCAGAAGAAAACACACTTCGTTTTCGCCGACTAGGAACTACATAGGCCCTAGTAGACGCCGTCGAAATCTGTGACGTCATGGCTACTGGTGCGGGAACTTCAAGGTGGCGTCGCCACCCGCATTTTCTTTCTGCGCTTTTTCTCGCTCGCTAGGCGTCTTCTCGCAGCAAGCGTGGTGTTTTCGGTATCACGAAAGAGTTAATTTTCTGGTACGATGAAATCGTTTTAACACGAAAGTGTCTTGTGCCGGGGTCCACCAAGACTTTCATGACGTATTTCTGTCACGGAAATACGTCAGCAAAATGAACGCAAGGAAAAAACTATGACGGGAGTCGAACCCATGACCCATCGGTCCGTGACGATGGCTGGGGGGCGTTTAGCCGACAGAGCCACACACATTACGGAGGCTACATGAACGCGCCTTTTTCTCTTTAGTGTCCCTTCAAGTTTAAACGGCAACGCGAAACACTTTTCGAAGATAGCGTGTAGTGAAGGCAGACAGTGCCCTAGTTTTCATTTCATTTTTTATTCTTTCTTTTTTTTTTCTTCAACTCTCCCGGAATGTTCTTCTCTCCAACGGAGGTTAGTGGCCTGTGTCTGGAACGGCTGACTGTGCTGCAACGTATACCTTGAAGCAGCGCGCGATGCTCAGTGGAAAAAAGATAAAAAAATGAAAAAAAAAAAATTCGAACGATGACTTTCAGGGGGGTTTGCACGAGGGGGGGGGGGGGTGAAGCAGCTCAGAGGTGGTGCCATAAGCGAGTGAGCTAGCTTTTTCGAGGGCCAACGAGCGGCCCCGTGGTGGAAGAGACAGTAAATTATTTCCGGAACATCGCCACAGAGACCCCCCCCCCCTTTCCCCCACACCCCGTCTAGCGGCGAAAAGTGCCGCCCCCCCCCCCCTTGCGTCGGCCCATTTTCGCGCCACGCGCATTCACCAACGCGCAGCACATGCTCGCACACGAACACACACACACACACATGCGTAAGCAGAAACACATACTCACACGTGGATGAAAAAAAAAAATCGGCAGATCCCACGTCCGTGGGAGTCGATGTTATGCGAAGCATGCGGCGGGTAGGTGACTGTGGCGTAACTTTTTTTACTGAGCGACACGTTACAAAATGACGCTAAATATTTTTATATATTTTATACGCACACATATATATGTTGAAGAGTTGCATATGTGCTATATAAGCAGTAGTTTACGGTTGGGTAACGCTGCCAATGACAACGTGGGTATTACCAACACCACAAGCGGTAAGCTGATATGTAGTGCTTATACGTGTCCCGAGAACGCACGCGCGTTTCACGAACCCGTGTGCATGTGTGCAAGAGGTTCTTGACAGTTCTTGAACAAGGGCATCACCACCGTGATCAGTGAGCACCAGCAGCTGGTCAGAATCCGGTCGTGAGCGTGGTGAAGAGGGGTCCATATGTATTGAAGTATGTGGTATAGTAGAGCTGTTGGAATTCGTGGATGCCTCGGTCATTTCGTCGACAAATTGTCTGTCGACAGAGCCGGCGACATGTCGGAACCTGAAGCCACCTTTCACGTTGGTGAGGCATAGGCCGTCGAGGCTGGTAGGCCCGGATAGTGCTACGTAGACCAACATCAGTGCATGGTGTTTGTCCTATTCGTAGACTACCTGGGCGTATGTGGCCAACGTAGCCTAGTCTACAAATGGCTGTCAATTAATCTGACATTATCCTCGGTCAGCATGAGGCCATCGCCCAGCCTGTTAAGAAATGAAGAGGACACTTCGTCGTTCTGATGGACGAAGTGCACTTTACGATGCGGTGATGTGGATATCATATGTAACTTTCTTTATTATATTCCTCCGGAGTCGAGCAATGCTTCAATATAGCTTGCTGAATCATAGGAATACAAACGTAATATTTATTAGACTGCTATAAAAGCGGAGCCAACACTGGAACTACAGACGTCAATCTGATATGACGCCCGTATCGTAGGAGTACACATCGAAGGAGTATCATGTAGTGTTTATTGCTTTCTTGTAAAATTAGATAGTCAGCACCACAACCACAATTGACGTTGCACCGATATTACGCCTGCGTAGGCTGTTTTTCCAAACCAATTTATAGACCTGACGTGGCTCAGTGGTAGAATACCTGATTGCCACCCAGAGTGCTTGGGTTCGATTCCTGCTGGGATCCTAATTTTCATTATTTCCATTCGTTGTGTGAACGCTGCCGATGTTGGTTTTACGTAACTCTCTAGCATTTAAGTTACCAATGTCTGTTCTCGCCGTTCCTGGGTAGACATACATAAACTGTCAATCACCTGTGGCGCATACCCGCACACCGCGGCCCGTGGTAAACGGGTATGTGCCGCACGTGTCCAGTGGAAAGGGTTTGACGACGTACAGGAAAGGATTTTAACGTTATTTATGTCATGTCCCGGCAGTCATATTCGTCAAATCCTCTTACCCTCCTATGAAAATTTTTCATGAGAGCGCCCAGACGTAGGCGGCTAGATAGATAGATAGATAGATAGATAGATAGATAGATAGATAGATCCGTAGATAGAAACGCTAAAAGTGCCAGAGGTTCGCTAAAAAATGCTTCGCATTTAATATTCTTGAACGCGGGATGTCGCTGGAGCAAACGTATCAAACAGTGGTATTTTCTTCCTCAAGGCAGCTACTAGCGACTTCTTTCCTTAGAGCATGTGTATGTGTATGTCTTGTATACATTCCCCCGCAAGCAAAACAGAGGCACAGATATACACGCGATAAGGTAGCCAGTTGATGCCTTGAGGAAATACAAGAAGACCACTTTTCGAAACGTCGGCTCCAGTAATGCCCCGCGTTCAAGAATTTTTCATCTGTTCAAGTTTCCGTCATGCCCTAAACCTCTCGCTTATTCGGGTATACACGCATGTGACACACATATTGGCATGTAAATGAACACACACACTACGGTACGTGTCCATACGTCCACGCACGTGCCTGTGCTCTCGAAAGGACCGCTACAGGCCCGGGAAAACTGAATTTCCTTGGAATTTGTGTTTGTGTTCGGTTGAGCAGGGTAGTAACATGTTGTTAGCAGGTTTTAGAACAGGCAAAATCTACCTGCAGCTATGGAAGTGTGGACGTACTTAACGTTGCTTGAGTTCTTCTCTTTCGTTCCGGCCGCGGCGGCCGTATCTTCGAAGGAGCTGAAAATACTAGACCTGCGTACTTAGATGTAGGTGCAAGTTATAAAAGAATTCGAGGTGGTCGAAATTTCCGGGGCCCTCCACTACGGCATCCCTCATAATCATGTTGTGGTTTTGGGACGTTAAACCCCATTAATTATTACTATCATTAGTGCTCGTCTCCTTTAATACTTTACCCCAGCTGGGTAGACTGTCAGGATTGTACCGAAGTTGACGTATAGCCCTGGTCAGTATTGTCGTGGTCGATAGTATACACCGGTCAGTGTTGATCGGTATAGTACTGTTATAGTACACACACACACACACACACACACACACACACACACACACACACACACACACACACACACACACACACACACACACACACACACACACACACACGCGTACAACAAGAGATGGCAAAGACGTGGCAAAACGTGCAGAGGAACGCGCGAAGGCCAGCGCGCAAATGGCCTTCTCTTCCCATGCCGTGCATACACACACTGACGGCATTGTTTGTGATCGTGCACCCACGTCTCCGAGAGGGGAGTATAAATAGTCCCCTAGCTAGGCAGCGTTAATGGACGATGTTTTCCAATGCGTTGCCGGGCGATGGAAGTTGGCGGGGTGAGGAAGGGGGAAAACCTTAAGGGGGGGGGGGCGGGGGGCGGAACCCTTAATTCCAGCCAGAGAGCGAACGTGGCGACGCTGCTGTGTTCTTGTTTTCTGTGGGTTACTTTTTCTTTCTCTCGTTTGCAGCATTTTTCTGCTTTAGGTGTTTCCCTCTATAGAGAACCTTCGGCCGGCCCTTTCTTTTCCGGAACGGATTGCCTCGGCAGGTGGGCTTCTCTGTGAGGCTGAGCGCTTGTGCTGAAATAAATGAGGAGAAGGCTAGCTGGCAGAGAGAGCAAACAAACAAACAGACAAACAAACAAACAAACAAACAAACAAACAAACAAACAGACAAACTCACAAGGTCCGTCATACATTCGCGTAACGCGACTTGAAGCCGAACGCCATCTTGTTTTTCTTCTCGGTCGATGTATCTATCCTCCCCCGTCCGCCTCCGAAAGCTTTCTGCACCTAACGCGGTTTTGCACTGCCTCCGTGATCGGCCCACCTTTGACGAAGCCACGATGTCACGTGAAAACGTCGTCATGTGACGTCACTTCATGCGATGTGATGAATCACAAATGTTGGTGATCTCTTACGTCTTGAGGACGTCATACGGTGGCGCCACCACGTGATGATGATTTTTTGCATCACTCGATCGTGTTGACGCCACCGACGGTCAATTTTCTCGTCTGATCTAAACCTTTCTCCTGAATAGTGGGATTATATCGTCAAATGGTCGTCATAATAGCAGGTGACTTTAACGCACACCACCAAGATTGGGGCTACATCAAAGATACAACCAAGGGTAAGGCCCTCGCGGCACAGATCGCAGCTTGTGGCCTCACCTTAGTCACCGATCCGAAATACCCCACCAGAATTGGAAACTCGGTCAGCAGGGATACCACGCCAGACCTGATCATGGTTAGAAATGCGGAGGAACCCGTATGGACCAATTTACAGGAAAATCTCAGCAGTGATCACTACATTAGTAGCCTCGCGATAAGAGTCTCATCACCGCCGCTCCGAAAATTTAAATTCACGGACTGGGACCTCTTTAGGAATATCAGAAAGCAAGATGAGACTAAATACAGCTCGTTGGAGGAATTATTCACTCGCCTCAAAGAAGACGTTGCGGCTTCCACAAAGGAAGTGGAGACGGACAGGGAAGTCGACCTGCTAGAAGCCAAAAACGCGCTGCAGGCTCAATGGAAAACGCAAAAACTAAACCGACGCTTACGCAAAAGGATCGCTGAACTTAATAGATGAGCATAGCGAAACGCTTGCTCGGCAGCAATGGGACGAAGTATGCAATGCCGTCGATGGGCAAATGAGGAGCGGAGCGAAATGGAACATCCTCAAGCATCTACTTGGGGACAAACAATCCAAAGCCAATCAGCAGCTCACAATCGACAGACTTATCCACGGCTTAAAAAACTCTGGCATGACCGAGACACAAATTACAGACGAGCTGGCTTCGAGATATCTTTGTATCGAACCCGGCTCACAAAATGACTACCCCCCTGCGACACAAGAAAACGGGACGGACCCCCTGGGCTCCCCCTTCACGTGCGCGGAGGTGCGAGAGGTACTCCACGAACTGAATGGCAGATCAGCACCGGGTCCCGATGGGATCACTAACAAACTTTTAAAAAATTTGGATGACGCGGTCATCGAGGTTCTCACGAATAAAATCAACGAGGTATGGGACACTGGCGAGGTACCACAGGAATGGCGCATCGCCACCGTAATCCTTATCCCGAAGCCGGGGAAACCCTTGGAGCTTGGCTCACTAAGGCCAATTTCACTCACTTCGTGTGTGGGGAAGGTTGCTGAGCACGTCATCCTCAATAGGGTCACTAAATTTGCAGAAGAAAGGAATCTACTTCCATTTAATCAAATTGGATTCCGGCCATCCATGTCCACACAAGACGTAATGCTCCTTCTAAAACACAAAATCATTGACAAGTCCACCAGAGACACCAGAGCCGTTCTGGCACTCGACCTGAAAAAGGCCTTCGACAAGGTCAAACACTCTCACATACTTGATTCAATTAAAGAAGCTGGTCTAGGAGAACATTTCTACAAGTATGTAAGCTCCTTTCTTAAGGACAGAAAAGCCACCATTCGCCTTGGAGCTATGGGCTCGAGAACAATTGATCTCGGACCCAGAGGCACACCGCAAGGGGCAGTACTCTCCCCGTTCTTATTTAATTTATCCCTGAGAGCTCTCTCCTGCAGTCTGGCCGAGATTGAAGGTCTCGGTCGCGCCTTCTATGCCGACGACCTCACACTTTGGTGCGAGGGAGGTAGCGACGGGCAGATCGAATAGTTATTGCAAACAGCGATCAGAGTCGTTCAGGATTTTCTTAACAGTGCAGGACTCTGCCTATCGGCTAAGAAATCTGAACTGCTACTATGCCGACCCACAGTCGGTGCAAGGAAAGGGGCATTTCCTGATATTTCTATAACCACAGCGAACGGATCCGTTATACCGGTCGTACGCAAAGTTAGAATCCTTGGTATGTTCTTGGAGGAGGATGGCAGTAACGCCTACACCTTAGAGCGCATAGCAACGAAAGCAGATTCTATGACAAAATTAATCACGAGGGTGGCCAACAAACAAGGGGGGTTATCTGAAGAGAGCGTTCGCCGACTCTTCCACGCCTTCCTGATAAGCCACATCAATTACATAGCCCTGGCCCACAAGTGGACCAGAAGGGACGAGGCTCGACTGGAATCAATCATTCGCAAAAGCATAAAAAAGGTAGTGGGTCTCCCACAAAGTACCAGTACCGAAAGGCTCTTGGAGCTCGGCGTTCACAACACCTTTAGAGAAATAGTAGAGGCGCAACAGGTGGCACAAGTTGTAAGACTGGCTTCCACGGAGGCCGGCAGACAGTTACTAGCATATATTGGTATACGTTCCAGCATCACCAGACAAAGGGAGTGCACACTTCCCGTGAAAATTAGGGAAATGTATTCGGTATCTCAGATACCCAGAAACATGCACCCTCAATACAATTACGGCAGACGCAAAGCGAGGGCCAGGGCCCTTCTCAGCAGAGCGGCAAACATTGAGGACAACGTCGCCTTCGTTGACGCTGCGCAATACGCAGCTTCAAATCACTTTGTTTCAGCGGCTACGTCGCTGCGGGGGGAGCTGCTGACATCGGTTACGATTAAAAACACGGACGCTGATAAAGCCGAACAGGTGGCGGTGGCCATCGCCATGGCCACAACGAACCGTTCCACCATATTCACAGACTCGCGAACTGCCACCAGAGCGTTCATGAAAGGCTCGGTATGCAAAGAAGCCGCTCGCGTTCTCTCTGTTGCACCTTGGACAGGCAAAAAGCACCTAATCTGGTTCCCCGGTCACGTGGGCAGTGATGCTCATGAAGCCATCCCTAACGCCAACGAACTTGCACACTTCCGGGCGCGAGGTCTCACCCGCCGCGCCGGAAGTGGGCACTCGGAGGCCGAGAGAGGGCAGTGGCAACGGGACCCTCTCCTCACATTTAACGAGGTGTGTAAGCACTACCAACTGGGTCGTCGGAAGTTTCCGCTTCCACACCGAGACCTAAACAGACCACAGGCAATCACCTTGCGAATGCTACAGACGGCGACGTATCCGTCTCCGTTTATGCAATCTAAATTCATAGAAGGCACCAGCCCGGGCTGTCCGCGTTGCGGACATCCCAGGTGCACTCTTCAGCACATGCTGTGGGCAGTGCCACGACTTGCGCGGTGGCTCAGGGTCTCCCTCCACGGAGGAAGACTGGCTCCGACTTCTCACTAGCTCCGCCAAGGAAGAGCAGCTCAGGGCTGTCCAGAGAGCCCGCGAAGTCGCCGAGAGTCTCAACCTCCCGGCTCCATCGTGGGTGCGGCCCGCGGACGTTACCCCCTGACGGGGCATTCGTCTTCTCAGGACCAAATAAAGTTCTTTGTCTGTCTGTCTGTCGTCTAGGAAATTTTATGCGTACGCGGTATTGTGGCCAGACATGTACAGCCGGAACGAATTGAGTTGTCTATGACGTACGCTCACATTTAAAAATATGTACATATCCGCTGTTTCCTTGCGTCTGAGACAAAAATAGGTTAAAAGGTCTACGCGGAGGGCTAAAAAAAGTCTCTCTGTTTCTACACATGCTATCCAGTCTTACAGCTTAGATGAACATTTGAATAAAATTAGCGTGCAAACCTTGAGCTACGACGCAGGTGTCAAAATACTTTACAAAAGTGTGGATAGCTTTGTTGCGCTTTCGTTAAATATAATCTTTGTCCAACGCGTCGGCCACATAGGTGGCAATATAGTGAAGTTCATATTAGTACTTCAAATATTTCATCATTTGTTCTAAAGACATAAATATAGGACCAGTTTGCCGCTACAATATGCTGCCGAAACGGCCACATCTCGCCGGCATCCACACTTCGGGGCTTCGTTCATTCACCGCTAGGTGCCGACTCTGTTCAATCTCGCGGCCAACAGTACATCATACTCTACAGGGTTTGTCCGAAAAGTGATGTCAGTGATTGTATTGCAAAGTATCTACACCTGACAATACGCTAGGGCCGGTTGATATTAGTGGAGGGGCAAGCTAGCTTACGCATGCGCGGTCGCACTGCCGTCTGCTACCATCTGGAGAGCAAGGGCAGACGTTTCCATGAAACTCGTTTTCATGTCCCGTGCAAGCCACAATACAGCGTTCGTTAGAACAAAGGATTGCTCTCAAGTTTTGTGTCGAAACTCGGCAAGTCCGAACTGGAATCTTTTCATACGATAAAGACTGGCTTTGGTGATAAATGTTATTGTCAGAACGTCAAGTGTATAAGTGGCACAATGCCTTTTTGCTTGGTCGTAAAGAGGTCAGCGTTCAAGCCCGCACTGGACGGCTGTAAACGACCATCACCGTTCAAAATGTGCCAGCCCACACCGTGTTCGTCGTAACCTGCTTACTTGTCGATTCAAAGGTGCCCAGGGTTCCTCAGCCATCCTACAGTCCTGACGTGGCTCCTCCAGACTTCCTTTTGTTTCTGCGCTTGAAAACTACCATGAAAAGATATCATTTCGGGACAGTTCACAAAGTCAAAGAGGCTTGCGCCAAGGCTCTAAAGGACATTCCAGAAGCGGCCTACTGTGACGTCCTCAATGCCTGTAAATCTCGCTGGAAGCGATGCATCGACGCAGGAGGAGCGTATTTTGAAACCTTTCGTTGCGCTGTACTGATCTGATCAATACATCTTTTTTAATCAACTCGTTGACATTACTTTTCGGGCGAAACTGTGACCTTATTTTCTAAACGAAAACGTTTCTAGGCTTAGGAACCAGCTTACCTGTCTCTAATAATATAAACTAAACAGTGTTTTAAATCGATCGGCTTTTTCTCTGAACACGACACATAGGAACGTTACTTCTCAGGCTTCGACTGGAAGCAGCGTACACAACCAGTTTCCTGCACAAGAGACACCGATTTAACACCTGAATGCTGCTGTGGTTATGAAGATTAGAGTGTCGGTCACGTTCTTTAGGATCGCGTTAAGTAAGCAAATGAAAGAAAGATGTTTCAGAAAAAATTAGCAAGTTTGGACTGACGCCCTTTCTCATCACAAAAGCTACTTGGACCGTGGCCTTAAAAGCATTTTCAGCAACAGGCGAACATCCTCTTAAAGGGGCCCTGCAATACTTTTTCACCGTGTTCAGAAAGCGCTGCCGATCGGTAGTCGAGGCTCCTGAGAACACGCGTGCCAAATATTACAGCGCGGCACGCGTTCTATTGCAAAGTCAGCTGCTGCAAGTGAACAGTCTATTATTCTGTTATTTTCTTGTTTGTTTCAGTTTGCTATATTTTTTGTTTCCTTGTTGATTTTTGTTTTTGGTAACCTTTTTTTTGCCTTGCGGAACTTATATAGAAACGGAGTAACTGACCGGATATAAACCTCAACCACTCCGCACCAGCCAGCTAGATCAGATGAGAACATTAGGCCTGTCTTACATAGCTGCTTGGATGTGTATGTAGCCTTGGTATCCGGCACAGCTTACAGCCCATTGTGAAGTGTACAGTTTTCCAAGTCGTTTTGAATTTTGTATAAACACACATTTCAGTCTTCAGGCATTAAGGCCATCTTACCGCTTTCTCTTTTTTTCTAAGTTCGCCGCGGTATAGTGTAGCGGTTAGGATGCTAGGCTGCTGACCCGAAGGTCGCGGGTTCGACCCGGCCGCGCCGGTCGCATTTCGATGGAGACGACATGGTAGACGCCCGTGTGCTGTTCGGTGTCAGTGCACGTTTAAGAACTCCAGGTGGTCTAAATTTCTGGAACCCTCCACTACGGCGTGCCTCATAATCATATCGTGGTTTTGGCACGTAAAACCACCGGATATTATTATTATTCCTTTCTTCTAAACAATCAACAGTGTCAGTCACGTGTTATCTTCGAAAGGGTTAGCAGATGACGTCATGTCATGTCGTGCGCTGTCTTTGGCGGCTATCCAAGAAAGAAAAAGAACAGCACCGAAAAGAAAAACGGGCATTCGTTTCCTTCGTGTTGCCACAACACCGTGACGTCATTACGCCGCATCAACGTCACAACGTGACGTGGATGCGGCGTGTTGACGTCGTGATGTTGTGACGTCACTCGGTGTTCGTCGCTTACCAGCTGTTCTAAAGCTCACGTTCCAGAGGCGGCAAGACCTGCCTTTAGCAAACATTGTTCCACCTGTTGAAACGTTGGCCACAGGTTGTTTGAAAACGTCCTTAAAGGGGTACTGACACCTTTTTTGGAAGGCGAGTGTACTCCGCCATACAAATCTCCTGTATGCAGAGACGACTCTGAGCAAGTGTGAAGCTCGGCAAATGCTGATAAGATATTTAATTTTGATATTAAAGTCAATTTTTTCATGGCGCACCTACTGACATCGACACTAGCTTGACGTCAGGCTACAGTACTAATTCTGGTGACTTCACGCAGCAGTTTGGCTAGTTATGATGACGTCAGGTACCAAAACTTCCAAGATGGCCGCTTGTGCGTCACCAAAAGATTCAAAATGGCCGCTTCTACGTCACCAACGGAGCCACGTTGCGGAGCGGCCGTGGAAACGTCACTGTATATTGTGCGAGCACGTGACGAGAAGCTCATACCGTGTTGTGACGTCAGGGTACAGTAGGAACCGAAACTAGCTTTTAAAAACACACTGTAATTACTTCTTCAGGGTGCACTCGCGCTTAGCACTACCTTTTCTAGGGTCTTGAGGGCTTGGCCTTTCATTTGCCGCAAAATAACGACAAGTGAAAGTTTTCGTGTCAGTACTCCTTTAATATTTATTTTTATTCTTCTAAATTGTGCTTAGAACCTAGCTTGTTGGTACAGTTTTATTTAAAGGAGTACTGACATGAATTTTAAAAATTTTCGGGTTGTTGCTCTAAATGAAAGCACGGGTGTCGAGAACCCTAAAAAGAGTGTCGTGGTGCCTGGGGATGCATTGCATGTATTTTTAATACCGCTTCTTTCAACCAGCAGTTTCGGTTTCGGTTTCGAGAGGGCGGCTCCATAGTGACGTGTCAAGTCTGCCCGTGACGTCACGGGCAGACTGCAACCCACGAAATATGCACCTGCTGTCCTTTGCTGTCAGTCGAACGTGGTTCATGATGAGGGAACTGTCGTCCAGTGCCTCCGACAGCGATTTCTGTGATTTAGGCTGCATGCAGAACCCAGACTTCGCAAACCAAGTGAGCTGACTTGAAACGTCATAGGGCTCTCCATGCAGTGAAGCCGCCTTTCAGATGCTGGGAGATGAAAATTTTAAAATCAAACTTAAATATTTATACGTGTTTCCCGGATGCGGTGTGGGGAGAGCGTTAACACTACATGCCAAGGAAACCAAAAACGTCCGTTTTGCTGCACTTCAAAATCGTGTCAGTACTCCTTTAAGTGCAGTATAGCTAGTTTGGCGAGACACGATACGCCTGTATCTTTAAACAAAGCGCGAAGGACAAGATTCACAAGTTCCCTTATGCATTTGCCCAAGACAACTCGAAGGCGAAAGCCATCTTCTTTCTCTCCTTAGTGTTTTGATCCCTTCCGAAACCTTTCTGCACCTGACGTGGATTTGCACTGCCTCCGGGATCGGAGGCACGACAAGGTTTCTACACCTCACCCGCTTTTGTATTGCCTCCGTGAGCGGCGCACTTCTGGCCAGGCGACGAAGTCATGTGATGACGTCGGGACGTGACGTCATGTCACATGACTTTATAGTGACGTCACATATTTCGGCATCTGTGACGTCACGATGACATTATATGGTGACGTCATCACGTGAGCATTTTTTTTCATCACTCGCCTTGACGCCTTGACGCCGACGACGCCGACGATCAATTTTCGCATTTGGTGACGCATCAAGGCTTTCGCCTTGATTATCAGGACACTAGAAGAAGAAACGACTGAACACAGCGTTTGCGTTTCGTCGTTTCTTCTTCTAGTGTCTTTCGATTTCCTTCGCGCTGCGTGTGGAGACGCTTTTATTTCGCGGCGTCTTTCCATCCGTTGGGTCCGCAGTTTTCACTTCGCGCATCCTTGGAGCTGTAGTGTGTCACCGGGCGCCATAGTGTATTAAGATAGAGGCTAGATGTTTACCACGGCACCCCCTCAGTCCCTTCTTTTCTTATTTATCTCTTTTCTTCGCTGCCCCCCCCCCCCTCGAACCTTCCTCCGGTCTGTTCTCCTCTTTGTGCCACAAAATCAAATCTGGGTGTGAGTGATTGCTTGTGTCGGTATTCGCGCGCAGGCCCGAGCTTGAAGGGGGGAGGGGAGGGGCGGTGCAAAATAGAATGGCTGGTGGTAAGAAAGAGCTGTTGTCGTGGCGCCGCTTGTAGGGTTCTCATGGTCGCTCTCAACAGTGTTCTTTCTTCCTTTTCGTTTTGTCTTCTTTCCTTTTAGTCCTTCGGCGCACAGCCGCTCTGGTTTTCTCCGGTAGCGATGTTTTCCACTGACATGCGACAACAGTATGTAAAAGAACAAGAGGAATCTCTCTCTCTCTCTCTCTCTCTCTCTCTCGCTGTCTAGTCTTTTCTCATCAAGTTCACTTTGGGCACACGTGTGTTCTTGTGTGTGTTCTTTTCCAGCCGTTCCTTCTCCCTTGATCTTGTCGTGCCTGCGTCGTTCTCCGATGTTGATTAATGCCGGTAGGTCCTATACCCCCCGCCGAGGGGAGATGGCACACAACGCGGGCGCTTTATGTTGCAGCCAGAAGAGTAAGAAATAAAAACTGAGATTAGATAGATAGATAGATAGATAGATAGATAGATAGATAGATAGATAGATAGATAGATAGATAGATAGATAGATAGATAGATAGATAGATAGATAGATAGATAGATAGATAGATAGATAGATAGATAGATAGATAGATAGATAGATAGATCTAGCGATCATACATCTACTTCGTCTTCATAAAGCATTCGTCTACTTCGTGTTCACAAAGCGTTCATTTACTTGGACTTTATTAAGCGTTCGTTACTTCTTCTCCAAGAAGGCTTCGCCCACTTCGTCTTTAGCATTTGTCTACTTGATCTTTGTAAGTCTTTCGTCTACTTTATCATAAAGGGTTCGCCCACTTCGTCATTAGGATTTGCCTACTTGATCTTTACAAAGGGTTTGTCTACTTCTACTTCGTAAAGGGTCCGTCTACTTCGTCTTTACAAAGCGTTCGCCTTCATAATGCGTTCAACTACTTCGTCTTTGTAAAGCAATTGTCTTCTTCGTCTTCATAAATCGTTTATCTGTTTGGTCTTTATAGATCGTTCGTCTATTTAGTCTTCATAAAGCGTTTCTATACTTCATTTATATAAAGCTTTCGTCTACATTGCGCTTGACAAACGTTCATCTACTTCGTCTACATCACTCGCATACTTCGTCTTCATGAAGCCTTCGTGTATTTCGGCTTCACAAAGCGTTCATCTGCTTCACTTTAATGAAGCGTCCGTGTTCTTCACTTCGGTAAAGAGTTCGTCTACTTCGTCTAGACTCTACGTTAATCGCTTACTTCGTCCTTATAAAGCGTTCGTCTATTTCGGCTTCAGAAGGCGTTTATCTGCTTCGCCTTAATGAAGCGTCCGTGTTCTTCTCTTCGGTAAAGAGTTCATCTACTTCGTCTACGTTAATCACTTACTTCGTCTTCATGAAGCCTTCGTGTATTTCGGCTTCACAAAGCGTTCATCTGCTTCACTTTAATGAAGCGTCCGTGTTCTTCGCTTCGGTAAAGTGTCCGTATACTTCGTCTACGTTAATCACTTGCTTCGTTGTTATAAAGCGTTCGTCTATTTCGGCTTCACAAAGCGTTCATCTGCTTCGCCTTAATGAAGCGTCCGTGTTCTTCTCTTCGGTAAAGAGTTCGTCTACTTCGTCTACGTTAATCGCTTACTTCGTCCTTATAAAGCGTTTGTCTATTTCGGATTCACATAGCGTTCGTCTGCTTCACCTTAATGAAGCGTCCGTGCTCTTCGCTTCGGTAAAGTGTTCGGCTACTTCGTCTACGTTAATCACTGACTTCGTCCTTACAAAGCGTTCGCCATTTTCGGCTCATCCCGGGTGCCCCTCAGGGTGTGAGCTCTTCAGGACCTCCATAAGGTTTGTGTCATGCCATATCATGTCTATTTCGGCTTCACAAAGTTTCCACTTCCGCAATAATGAAGCGTCCGTCTACTTCGTTTCGGTAAGACTTTCGTATACTTCGTCTACCCTAACCGCTTACTTCGTCTTCATAAAGCGTTTGCAGAGGGGAGCGCAGGGCTGGCTGTTCTTCAAAACTTCTCCCGGCACACGGAAGAGCTATAGCGTCGCTATAAGAGTACAGCTGAGTCGTTAAAGACAAACGCGAGCCGGAAAAGAAAAAGAGACTCGTAATAAGTGGAGAATATACAGCGAAAAATACAGCCAAATAGCGGAAGAGGACGAAGGAGAGGGGGAGGGGGGTGGGGGTACACAGAGAATACGGGGCAAAACCTCAGCCTCGCGGAGTCGAGCGCCGGTGGAATTTAGAGACGACAGCGGCGTCGGTGAAGGCTTTTTCTGGTTCAGCGACCTCCGTCGCCCTTTGCCCCAACCACCGCGGCCGAAATTACTGGGGGCTTTTCCAGAAAGTGTGCTGTGCATGGACGCTATTGTGGCAGCGACGCTTCAAAAAAAGTACTGACACAGATTTTTGAAGCTGAGTTAACTCCGCCATACAGATCTCCTGTATACAGAGGTGACTCTGCGCAAGTGTGAAGCTCGGTAAACGGTGATAAGATATTTTATTTTGGCAGTAAAGTCGATTTTCGCGTGCCGCGCCTACTGACATCGACACTATCGTGACAATCGGGCTGCAGTGTCAATTCTGGTGACTTCATGCTCCAGTATGGCTAATTTGATGACGTCAGGTATCAAAGCATTCAAAGTGACCTGCCTGTACATCCCCCAAAACATTCAAAATGGCGGGCCGCACCTCTCAGTGGCCAACGGAGCCACTGAGAGGAGCGGACCTGGAAACGTCACGATACCTTGCGCGAGCACGTGACGAGAAACCCGTACCGTGTCGTGACGTCAGGGTACAATAAGAACCTAAGCTAGCTTATAAAAACATATTGTATTTACTTTTTCGGGATGCACTCACGCTTACCAGTACATTTTCTGGGCTCTTGAGGGCTAGGCCTTTCACTTGACAGGAAAAAAAAACGGCTCTGGTATTCCAGAGCCGTAATACACCTTACTGGGGGTCTTTGAAGGAGTGTTGACAAGATTTTGAAGCATCGCAAAGGGAATATATTTAGTTTCCTTGGCATGCAGTGTTAACGCTCTCCACACACCAGAGCTGTAAAATACGCCTAAAATATTTTAGTTTTATTTTTGAGGTTTTCGTCGCCCAGCATCTGCAAGCCAGCCCCACCGCAATGGACTCGACGCAGTTCTCTCGGTTTGCGAACTCTGCATCCAGCATGTGGTCGAAATCGCCGATATCGCATGTGAGAGTCGCTGGACGACAATTCACTGATCGTCGTTTACGGTCAAGTGATGTAGACGACAGGTGTGCTGCTAGCACGTCACGCGTTGCTGTCCCCACGTGACTTAGACCTACGTCAGACTGCGTTGACACGTCGCTGTGAGACTGTCCCCTCGGTAAAGAAACCGAAAGTGGTTCCACTTTTAATCAGCAAAGTTTCTATCTGCGCACCATAGAAGGGGACACTCTGGAAAGTGTTGCGAGTTTGTGTGGAGCCTGTCCTATTAAATGCGATAGCGTATATATCTTA
Organism: Rhipicephalus sanguineus; assembly: GCF_013339695.2. Taxonomy (NCBI): domain Eukaryota; kingdom Metazoa; phylum Arthropoda; class Arachnida; order Ixodida; family Ixodidae; genus Rhipicephalus; species Rhipicephalus sanguineus. Next base: position 135,551,947 of record NC_051182.1, on the reverse strand, counting down.
GCGTAACCACTCGAGGTTTCCGAACGGAAATCTCCAGCCTGTATCATGCTATCAGCACTACTCAGGACTGACTAGTATTGATTAGCGATAGCCATAGAGTTTCCTGCTATATTTACTAGAAGGAACTGCGGCACTGCGATCACTCAGCCACCATGGGAATGATGTGTAGGATTTGCCTAGTCTTCGTGCTCGCGGCTTCGAGCGCACCTGTAGCTTCGTTGATTGTTGTCTTTTCGCTTTTGCTTCGGATAAAAGGATGGCTCGTAGTGAACTTCGTGAGCTGATCTGAATCGGTTCTGCCCAAAAACGGTCAAGGTGGTGAAGGGGGACTGCTGAACTTTCGCTGAACTTCGCCTTGCGACAAAGCGGCGGCAGGCCACACGGAGCCGGGAGTACGAAGCTTAGACAAATCCACATACTAGCCATCATTCCTCACGCTGGCTAAAGCGTCATGCGTTGCAGCTCCTATAGACACTAGCGCCTAATAATTATAATTATAATTGTTGAGTTTTAACGTCCCAAAACCACGATACGATTAGGAGGGACGCCGTAGTGGAGGGCTCCGGAAATTTCGACCATCTGAGATTTTTTAACGTACGCCTAAATCGAAGTGCACGGGCCTCAAGCACTTTCACCTCCATCGAAAATGCGGCCGCCGCGGCCGGGATTCAATCCCGCGACCTTCGGGTCAGCAGTCGAGCACCGTATCCACTAGACCACCATGGCGGGGTAGACACTAGTGCCTGATTTCCCTCTAGTGTACTTTTGTGAAACTCCACGGCTACAGCCGAACCGTGGCTAATCAGGCTAGAGTGAGGCAACGTTGGCAAAATGATTGCGAATGTTCGCTGAACATGGCCTCGGGGTGACCGATGTTGGCGACAGCGCTGGCTGAATTGTGACTGATGACACGTTGAAGCCGTGCCGCCTTTTATAGCTCGCGTCATCTCTCCGTAGCCTTCACGGCGCTGCACTCAACTATAACGGTGCGGGACACAGCTGTCGTTGCTCTTTTCGTTGTGTATGAGCCCTAGGAATGGGAAGCGACCTCTGTGTGCGTGCAGGAGAGGGGCTACGGTAGGGGCTGGAACTCGGGGGGGGGGGGGGGAGCTGGGGGGATTTTCCGCTCCGCAGTGCCCTCGTAACCTCTGCCGTACGCTCGGTCGTCGGCCCCTTTTCAGCCGCCTCGTCGGCACCGCCACGGAAGCTCTGCTTCAAACTTTCTTAGGCTTTCTATTCTTATTCGTTTTGATAACGCTGCGTGCATGCACGCAATAAACGAAACACACAGTAACAATATTATCTGGGGCTTAGCGTCCCAAAACGACGATATGATTATGAGATACGCCGTAGTGGAGGACTCCGGAAATTACGACCACCTGGGGTTCTTTAACGTGCATCTAAATCTAAGCACACGGGCCTCGAACGTTTTCGCCTCCATCGAAATGCAACCGTCGCGGCCGGGATTCGATCCCGCGACCTGAACGAAACACACAGGTATGCTGCAATGTCGTAAACAATTGCTGCCAATCCGCCCGGACATTAAGTTATCTTGTTCTTCTTACTATATATTAGGGCGAAAGCCTTAAATGCCTCATAAAACTCGAAATTTGACCGTCGGCGTCGGCGTCCCACGGAGTCGGGGACGAGTGATGCAAAAGAAGATCATGACGTGATGACGTCACCATCTGGCGTCAAGCTGACGTCACATAGCGCCAAAATATGACGTCATTATGATGTCACGTGACGTAACGTCAGTTGATGACGTCGTGACATGACATCGTGACTTAGTCAAATGGTCCGATCACGGAGGCAGTGCAAAACCAGGCGATATGCCTGCGATCTTGGAGGCAGTGAAAAACCACGTTATGTGCAGAAAGCTTTCGAAGAGTAGCGGCGCAGGATCAGTACATTGACTGAGAAGAAAAAGGTGAACCCTGTGAGTTTTTAGACGATTAGAGCACGGCGCTTTAGCTAAAGGTAATGCTTCACACAGTGTACGGCGGTATTATAAAGGAGTGAGTATTATTATGCGCTTTCAATAGCTGTGCTGTTTCAAGGCAACTGCTTTTGCAAGGCGGCTTTGTTTCGGCTATTTATGGCAATGGTGGCGAAAGGAGAGGCATAGAAAGATAAAGTGTTTTGAAGTTCATCTGGACAAAGTGTCCACACCGTGATCCGGAATTATCAATGTTAACCTCCCTGCGACTGAGCTATTCACCTGAGCCCATCCAGAATTTCGCAAGGTCCCAGCACGTTATATAGCCATTCTAGATAATGTCTTTTTCCTAGTGGTCGGGTATATAATCGTTCTGGATGGTGTCCCTTTCTTCGTGATCCCGACGTCATGGGTCTACTACGTCATTCCGAGCCATACGTCACAAGTATATCACGTCCCGATCTTTGGAGGTTCCAGAAGCACAGAACCCTGGAACCGTATCGTGCCATCAAAAATTGCGCAAAAGTTATTAGCTGCTTCAAAGCTTAGACGTTAATGAAATATAACATCTAAATCATCAAGAGCAATGCTTAATAGCATTCTAGGGCGCCACCACCTGCGACATAACATTGTGGGGCACTTCATCCTTTTTAGATCAGGCTGCTCATGCGCATCGTCAAGCCTGATCACCGTATGTCTGGATTTTCTAGAGCCGCAGCAAACTTTTTTGGTATTCCGGAGTTGTAGTACACCCTGCTTGTATTCTAGGGCCGTAATACACCTGTCTGGTATTCAAGAGTTGTAGTACATCTTTCTGGTATTCCAGAGTTGTAGTGCACCTTTCTGGTATTCCAGAGTTGTAGTGCACTTTTCTGGCATTCCAGAGCCGTAATAGCCTTTCTGGTATTGGAGAGCTGTAGTGCACCTTTCTTGTATTCCGGTGTTGTAGTGCATTTTTCTGGTATTCCAGCGTCGTAGTACACCTTTCTGGTGGTCCAGAGCCGTAATACACCTTTCTGGTGGTCCAGAGCCGTAATACACCTTTCTGGTGGTCCAGAGTTGTAGTGCACCTTTCTGGTATTCCAGAGCCGTAATACACCTTTCTAGTGGTCCCTAGACGCAGTACACCTTTCTGGCATTCCAGCGTCGTAGTACACCTTTCTGGTGTTCTATGGCCGCAGTACACTTATCTGCTGTTTCAGAGTTGTAATGCACCTCTCTGGTGTTCTGGAGCCGTGGTACACCTTTATGGTATTCCAGAGTTGTGCACCTTTCTGGTATTCCAGCGTCATAGCACACTTTTTTGGCATTCCAGAGCCGCAGTACACCCTTCTGGTGTTCCAGCGTTATAGTACACCTTTCTGGTATTACAGAGTTGTAGTACATCCTTCTGGTGTTCAAGAGTTGTAGTACACGTTTCTGGTATTCCAGCGTTGAAGTACACATTTCTGGTGTTTCAGAATCTTGAGCACCTTTCTGGTGCTCAAGAACCATAGTGCATCCAATCCGTACACGTACGACATCTGTGCCCCTGCAGGGTGCGAGTGACATTAAAGGGTCATGAAGCGAAAAAAATTATTTTGTAATAGTTTCTTACGTCCTTCTGAAGTACCAGAAACACCACTCCTGCCGCGAGGAGGCCAGACAGTAAAGGCGCCAAAGTGTTGCGACGCCACCTTCAACTTCGGGAACAATAAGTGACGTCATTAATTCTTGCGTCGTCTGCTCATGCCTCGACATAGATACTTATGGACCAAATAAAGTAAGTTGTATTCGGAAGGGGAGAAAAACTAGAGGAGGCAAACTTCGAGAACTCTTAATGAGCCTAAATTGCGAAAAAAAAATGTATATGTATTGAACGCGAGGACGTCATACTGTCGTACATGCGTCCAGGCTTCGGCGCGAAATTAAAAGAAAAATAGAACTCGCGGCGTCAGTTTTGCATCTAATAACGAACCCATGATCACGAAATCAACTATAACAGCTTTCTAGGGATAATTTATCAGTTCGCACTGATTTATTGGTTATCTTTAATAGCATCTTGGTTTTCTTAGCGCACGAAAAGAGTATCCCTCTGTGTGTGTTGTAACCGCAGATTCTTCACAAAAAAAGGAAAAAATAGTCAGTTACCAAGTTGTCGGAAACGACGCTCTGATCTTTAATAATAATAATAATATCTGGTGTTTAACGTCCCAAAACCACCATATGATTATGAGAGACGCCGTAGTGGAGGGCTCCGGAAATTTCGACCGCCTGGGGTTCTTTAACGTGCACCTAAATCTAAGTACACGGGCCTCAAACATTTTCGCCTCCATCGAAAATGCAGCCGCCGCGGCCGGGATTCGATCCCGCGACCTTTGGGTCAGCAGTCGAGCGCCATAACCACTAGACCACCGTGGCGGGGCGACGCTCTGATCTTTAGCGAACGGTTAAGTTTGCAAAGGTAAGAATGCCACCATCCAACTGTGTCAGCCGGCCTACAAGCAAGCAGGCAAGCAAGCAAACAAACAAACAAACAAACAAACAACAAACAAACAAACAAACAAACAAACAAACAAACAAACAAACAAACAAATGTTGGCCCGTAACTGCGCAACAGCACAGTTTATTGTAAGCAAGGCTTGTTTTTTTTTTTTTTTTTTCTCATTGCTTCTTGCATAGTCATCGTTCTTTTCAGCGCTGTCAGAAAGGTTCTGGCGCACGACAACTCACTCACAGTAGTAATGGTAGTAGTGTAGTCGTGTTAGTTTGCCTAAGAGTGCGTGTGTGTCTACGGGCGGGGGGAGGGGGGGAGTAGGGGGGCGGACCTCTGTCCGTAGACAACGCGCTCGTCCATCCATCTTTCTTCGCCTAAGCAGGCGGCGTCCGTGTGTCGTTCAAAAAGATTTCGTACGAGCGCACGAAACAACCTATAGTGAAGAAAACCAAACAAAAATAAATTAAAAGAGCTAGCGCTCTAAAAAACTTCTGCGGGGAAGGCGAAAAACTCCTCCTCGGGGGACTCGCGCGGCGCTAATGGTTCTGCTTCTTCCGTCTCTGGACACCAAAATAACCGCGGCGCCGTCCGTCTCCGCTCGAAGTCGTCTTTTCTGCCATCCGCACTAACTGCAGGATGCGCCGGAGTTACAGAGCTCGGCGCATGCATCCCTGCCGCCTGAACTCCTTCGCACTCCGACTCTTTCTGGTTCGTATTAGTTAAATGAATTGTGGAGGTCTATCGTCATCATCATCATCATCATCATCATCATCAGCAGCAGCAGCAGCAGCAGCAGCAGCAGCAGCAGCAGCAGCCTGTCTACGCCCACTGCAGGGCAAAGGCCTCTCCCACGTTCCGCCAGTCAACCCGGTCCTGTGCTTTCTGCTGCCACGTTATACCTACAAACTTCTTAATCTCATCTACCCACCTAATTCTCTGTCTCCCCCTCACGCGCTGGCCATCTCTTGGAATGCAGTCAGTTACCCTTAATGACCACCGGCTATCCTGCCGACGAGCTACGTGCCCGGCCCATATCCATTACTTCTTCTTGATTTCAACTATGATATCCTTAACCTCCGTTTGTTCCCTGACCCACTCTGCTCTCTTCCTGTCTCTTAAATCATTTTCCTTTCCATCGCTCGCTGCGTCGTCCTCAATTTAAGTTGAGGGGGGTCTATGTGGGGGTCTCTGTAATGGTATGTACATGCCTATGACGGTGGTGCACTTTGAGGAAACCCTCGTGCCCATTTTGTGACGCCCCAGTCCGCGATGTGGCTGCGACGCACTTGCTGTGGAAATTGTACAGACCGTCTTCGCCGCCTCCGTGCAACAGGCCTCAAGGCCTGGACGACCACCCAAATATCGACCGCAGGATTCAAGGACCTTTCCACCGCTCGCTGTTAGAATTCATACGCGAAGCAAACTAGCATGCGTGTTTTTGATACCGCGAATTACTATGCCACGGGCAGGCTTTCGAAATAATAAAAAAGAAGAAATAACCCTGGCAGTTGAAATTAATGCGCAGTCCCCTCTACGGCGTACCTCGAAATCATATCGCGGTTTAGGCATGTAAAACACCAGTCTTTATCATTATGATTAGGTGTGTGATAGTCTATAACGCTTCACTGCATTGGTCTGTACTGACTTGTACCAGTCTGCAGGTCGAAGCTTGTGTGCTGGTACAAAAAAACGCCCTCTTGGAGCACTCTGTTTTTCACTTGACTCCCATAGCTGTGCATCACTGTTGGAATGGTCTATTACATATTTTGTAATGGCGTATAGACGACGATGATGGCCCACAATTGAGCAATTTCGACATTGGTCTGTCGAAGTGAATGTCGGTGCAAAAAGCTTCGTCCAGCAACACTCTTTCCATCTTCAACTTATTTACCGCTGCCTACATGCTAAACAATGGTCTGTGTGGGTCTACGATGGTCTGCAACTACTTACCGTAATGGTGAGTCGGAGCGAACATCTGGGAGCAAAAGCTACCTCCGACAAAACTCTTTTCCACACAACTCTTTACAAGCAGGTTGTCTTTTGCACTGGTCTGTTCCGTTCCTCTCTGTATTGGTCTGTAGATCTCCACGATTGGTCTGCAACTAATCATTGTGCCGGTCTGTCGAAGTACGTTTGCATGCACAAAAGCACGCTTCTGCGAAACTTTCGCGCCCCAATCTTTACCGGCTATGCGTTATAATCGTCGATTTCAGATTCTACAGTGGTCTATAGATAGACGGTCTGTAACTAATCACTGCACTGGTCAGTCGTAGTGAGTGTGCAGGCACAAAAAACTCACAGGCTCCCTTATTCATTCACCTAAGACGATTCGAAGGCGAAAGCCATCTTCTTTTTCTTCTCAGTAAATGTATTGATACTCCTCCGCGCCCCTCCGAAAGCTTTCTGCACTTAACGTGCTTTTTGCACTGCCTCAAGGATCGGAGGCATTGCAATCTTTCTGCACCTCACTTGGTTTCGCACTGCCTTCGTGATCAGGCCACCTTTGGGCAAGCGACAATGTCGTGTGGCGACGTCATCATGTGACGTCATGATGAGGTCACACATTTTGGCGATCTGTGACGTCGTGATGACGACATATGTTGACTACATCACGTGATGACGATTCTTTTCATAACTCGTGTTGACGCCGACGCCTCCGACGATTAATTTTCGCGTTTTATGAGGCATCTAAGGCTTTCGTCTTAAATAGCGCCCTCCAGCTGAACATTCTCTCGTCGCATGCCTGTTCTTATAGGGGATTTCAGATTCCATATACTGGTCTGTATACACTCACGATAGCCTACAAAACATTACTGAACTGATCTGCAGTGGTTCATAACATTGTGTATATTGTCGCAACGCGGAAATAACGAGATACAGGACCACGTTGCGACGAGGAAAGACAAGTCTGTATTCCGATAACAAAAAGAGCAGACGCCTCAACGTCGTCTTCCTCAGAAAACCAACAGCTGCAGCTCGTGCTGCTCGCCTCTTTGTCTTCTGTCGTCCTGTCGGCTATTGATCGTGACAGCCTCCCTTCCAAGGAAGCATCGTCCCGATGCTTCATCGTCACGGCAGCAGGGTTTGTACTCACTGGCAGCCCATGAGTTCATTCGCACAAATAAGGCTTCATCCGAACCACGTGAACAACCTCTGGTGCATGCTTTTGACGCCTTGAGCAATGTGGACTGTCCGGAACAACCTCATAGTTAACATCAGTGAGACGTCGGAGGACTTTATACGGCCCAAAGTACCGCCGTAATAGCTTCTCTGAGAGGCCACGACGGCGAACTGGGGTCCAGACCCAAACTCTCTCTCCCGGCTCGTAGTAGACTGGTCGGTGACGTAGATTGTAGCGCCTTGTGTCGTAGTCCTGCTGGCGACGAATACGCGTGCGCGCAAGTTGTCGGGCTTCTTCAGCAAGCTGAGTTATGTAGTCTGCATCTGTTCCGACGCCATCGTTTTCATGCGGCAGCATAGCGTCGAGCATGGTTGTGACTTCACGGCCGTGGAGAAGACGGAACGGTGTCATGCGTGTTGTCTCTTGCTGGGCCGTATTATATGCGAAAGTGACATAAGGCAAGATCTCATCCCAGTTCTTATGCTCCACATCAACGTACATGCAGAGCATATCGGCAAGTGTCTTGTTTAGCCGCTCCGTCAGACCATTCGTTTGTGGATGGTATGCCGTTGTACGCCGGTGAGATGTGCCGCTAAGCTTCAGCACTGTGTGTAACAGCTCGGCTGTGAATGCTGTTCCCCTGTCAGTTATTACTACAGATGGGGCGCCATGCCTCAGCACTACATTCTCTATAAAAAACCGGGCTGCTTCACTTGCCGTGCCCCTCTCCAGAGCCTTGGTTTCGGCGTAGCGAGTGAGGTAGTCCGTGGCTACAATTATCCATCTGCGCCCTGCAGCCGAAGTTGGAAATGGGCCTAGGAGATCCATTCCGACTTGAGTGAATGGTACATCCGGTACATCAATCGGATGGAGGAGCCCTGCTGGTTTGACGGCTGGCACTTTCCTACGCTGGCATTCAAGGCAAGTCCGAACGTACTGTTGAACGGTTGCCGTTAGTCTTGGCCAGTAGTACTTTTGTCTCACTCGGCATAGCGTTCGTGTGTAACCCAGATGACCGGATGTTGCTTCATCATGGCACGCCTGTAGTACTTCTCTCCTCAGTGGTGTTGGAACGACGAGTAAGTAGGTGTTTCCGTTCGGCGAAAAGTTCACCTTATATAGGACGTCGTTTCTCAAGCAAAATGATGCTACTCCTCTTGCGAAGAGCTTTGGCACAGCGGATGTGCGTCCTTCCAAGAAACCAATAATGGATTGCAGTTCCGGGTCGTCGCGTTGCTGCTGTGCGATTGTAGTCGTGTTGACAACCCCGACAAAGGCCGCGTCGTCGTCATCTTCAGAATTTGCATGTTCAAGTGGCGCGCGAGAAAGGCAATCGGCATCCGTATGTCGCTTCCCTGATTTGTACACAATAGCCATATCGAATTCTTGAAGCTTAAGGCTCCAGCGCGCCAATCGTCCTGATGGGTCTTTTAAGTTCGTCAACCAACAAAGAGAATGATGGTCGCTGACAACTTTAAACGGGCGGCCGTACAAGTATGGGCGGAACTTTATAACAGCCCACACCACCGCAAGACACTCTTTTTCAGTGGTGGAATAATTCTCTTCCGTGCGGGAGAGGGTCCTGCTCGCATAAGCAATTACTCGTTCGGCGCCATCTTGCCACTGCACGAGTACGGCTCCTAAGCCGACATTGCTGGCGTCGGTGTGGACCGCTGTCGGAGCGTCATTGTCAAAGTGTCCCAGGACTGGCGGCTTTTGGAGGCGTTGCCGCAGCTCGTTGAACGCTTCCTGCTGCTCTTCACCCCACACGAATGTGACGTCTTCTCTGGTGAGACGTGTCAACGGCGAGGCAATGCGTGAAAAGTTCTGAATGAAGCGTCGGTAATAGGCGCACAGTCCTAAAAATCGTCTGACTGCCTTTTTGTCAGATGGTGCGGGAAAACTTGTAACGGCAGCTATTTTGTCGGGGTCAGGCCGCACACCTTCACTGCTGACAAGATGCCCCAGAAACAGAAGCTCTTCAAAGCCAAAGTGACATTTTTCTGGTTTAAGCGTTAGTCCAGCAGATCGTATCGCTTGGAATACCGCGTGTAGTCGCTTCAAATGCTCGTCAAATGTGGCAGAAAATACAATCACGTCGTCCAAATATACCAGGCACGTTTGCCACTTGAGGCCTGATAGTACGGTGTCCATGAGCCGCTGAAATGTTGCCGGTGCGGAGCAGAAGCCGAAAGGAAGTACCTTAAATTCATAAAGGCCATCGGGTGTCACGAATGCGGTTTTTTCTCTGTCTCTTTCGTCGACTTCTATCTGCCAATATCCGCTCCTCAAATCCATCGACGAGAAATAACGTGCATGCCGTAGTCGATCGAGGGAATCGTCTATACGAGGTAGCGGGTAAACGTCTTTTTTAGTAACCTGATTGAGCTTGCGGTAGTCCACGCAGAAACGTAAGGTGCCGTCTTTTTTCTTCACCAAAACTACCGGCGATGCCCAAGGACTCTTCGACGGCTGAATAACGTCATCCTGAAGCATCTTGCGCACCTGACTTTCTATGGCTTCACGTTCCCGCGGAGCTACTCGGTACGGGTTTTGCCGTATGGGTCTGGCCGTTTCATCCGTAATGATGCGATGTTTCGTCAAAGGCGTTTGACGAACTCTAGACGTCGAAGAGAAACAATCCTGAAACTGATTAATAAGGTCTAGGAGGCTTTCCTTCTGCGTAGGCAGCAAACTTGGGCCAACATCGACGGATAGAGGTACGGGCAGCAGGCCGGTGTGATCGTCTTGCTCCACAGTTAAGCAGCTTGCGACCTCAGTGAGCTCCTCCACGTACGCGACTGCCATACCTCTCGCAAGATGTCGTCGCTCAGGGCTGAAGTTTGTTACTAGAACTTGCGCGTGTCCGCAATTTACGCTTATGACGCCTCTTGCAATGGATAGGCCATGGCTGAATAGCAATGTTGGGATTTGTTCGGCGATGTTGTCGGACTTGCCTAGTAGGTCGCATGTTACAGCCACGAGAGCGCTGGACCGCGGAGGGATGGTCACGTCATCGTCGAAGACGCGCAGATGCTTACGTGGCTGATCTGCACAGCGTATATCCGCAACTTGATCTGGGGCCATCCAAAATGTAACGGACCTGTCCGGAATGTCTATAACGGCGCCGTATTCAGACAGGAAATCCATTCCTAAGATCAGGTCCTTGCAGCACTCCGACAAAATGACGAACGTGGCAACGAAAGCCGAATTACCGATGTTAATTCTGGCGGTACATTTGCCGGTCGGCGTCATCAGTTGACCACCCGCGGTTTTGATGTTGGGCCCCGTCCATGAAGTCTTAACTTTTTTGAGGCAGTCGGCGAGCTTCCGGCTTATAATAGAGAAATCCGCACCAGTATCGACCAGCGCTGTCACTGGGCGTCCGTCTATGTAAATAGCTATGTCGGCGCTTACGATTTCCTTCGGGGTCGGCGACGTCGCATCGTCCGTCGTATCGTCGTATCGTACGGTTGGGGGTGTTGTAGCGTCTCGACGGGCGGCAACCTTCCCCCCAAAGGTCGCTGCTGTTAGTTTCCCCGACGAGGGCTGGGGGATCTGCCCCGGGCAGCGTCGGCGTAACTACGACGGTGCGGCGAAGGGCTCGGCGCAGGTGACGGAGAGCGGGTCCGTCTTTCGAGCAAATGGTCGACTGGTGGCCATCCTTTGCGACCAGGCTGCAGACGTTGGCGGAGGGTAGAACGGCGACGTTTCCGTATGCGCATTAAGCTGTGGAGTCGGCGGCGGCGGCGGTGGAATGTACGCTGGAATCACCACCGGTTCGTGCGGCGGTGGAATGTACGATGGGATCACCGGCTCGTTGCAAGGATGAGCTTGAGGAGACGAGTTGTGCGACAATGGCGTTGGACGACGGACGGCCGACGCATAGTTAACCGATCGCTGGTCTGGTAGCGATTCGGGCAAAGAAAATGCTTGCCTGATCTCATGTCGTACGACTTCTGCAACCGAAGCCATTGCAGGTTCCTGCGGAGTCACAAGGAGGTTGCGGATTTCTTCACGAACAACCTCGCGAATGAGCTCACGTAGAGAACCCCCACTGCCGGCCGTCAGAGCAGAGACGCTTATCGAGGCGTTGTTTGGTCGGTCGTAATAGCGGCACCGTTGCTGTAGTGCTCGCTCGATAGTTGTAGCCTCTTGGACAAATTCCGCAACGGTTGTCGGCGGGTTGCGAAGAAGACCGGCAAACAGTTGTTCTTTGACGCCTCGCATCAAATGTCGTAGTTTCTTGGCTTCAGGCATCTCAGGGTCAGCTCGTCGAAATAGGCGGGTCATGTCCTCCGCAAACATGGCGACACTCTCATTCGGTTTCTGTATACGAGACTCGATGAGTTGCTGAGCCGAATCGCGGCGGTCGTTGTTTGCGAAGGTGCTGCGAAGCTGCTGCCGAAAGGCATCCCAAGAAGACAATGTGGCCTCGCGGTTCTCATACCACGTGCGAGCGCTGTCCGCTAGAGCAAAGTAGACGCGCGCGAGCTTCTGTTCGACGGTCCAATGGTTCGCCTTGGCGACTCGCTCATACTGGTCCAACCAATCCTCGACGTCTTCATAAACCTCGCCGTGGAAGGTCTCGGGAATCCGAGGCTGCTCAACGGTCACCTGTGAAGCGCCACCAGTTGCCATTTCTGCAGACGGAGTCCTTAGCTGGAGAGGTTCCAGGGGGATTGCCTCGGGACTGAGGCCTCGCTGTCGGCGACTGTAGCGGTGGACAGGAGTGTCCACTGCAGGAACAGGTTCCGGTGTCGGACTTGAAGTGCCGGGTCGTGGCGGAGTCCCGAGCATCAGACGTAGAAGTCCAGCACCTCCACCAGTGTCGCAACGCGGAAATAACGAGATACAGGACCACGTTGCGACGAGGAAAGACAAGTCTGTATTCCGATAACAAAAAGAGCAGACGCCTCAACGTCGTCTTCCTCAGAAAACCAACAGCTGCAGCTCGTGCTGCTCGCCTCTTTGTCTTCTGTCGTCCTGTCGGCTATTGATCGTGACAATATAGATCTAAGTGGATGTCCGTGCAATGCAAATCGACCGTCCCTTAAATCGATCGTGTCTACAAAGAAAACGTACCTTTCAACGCACCGCACGCAACTAACCCAGGTCAACCGACTCCTTTCCTACGTCCCACCGTAAGTTTCGTTAGGAACGTGAATAATTGTTCGAAAGGCGCACTTTGCTTTTCCGAAGGAAACGCCACTGGCGGTGCACGGGGGCGTCGGTTGGTCGCGTCTCTTGAAACTGCTCTCATCACCACCACCACCTTCACCGACACAAAAGAAAAGCCCTGTGCGCCGCCACCTTCTCTCTTTTTATTTTTGTTCTTTTAATTTTAGTTTCTTTGCAGCTCGTTCTGGTTCTGTCTCTTGGAACGGTTCCAAGCCGAACGCAGCGCAACTGCAGTTAGAGATGGGGAAGATAGTAAACAACCGTTAAAGCGACTCCCTCTGGAATTCCTACCGAGCACATTTTTTTTTTTGTTTTAAAAACATTCATCACCTTAATGGTATAAGTTATAGTTTCGTTATGTTTTCTTCCAACCAGAGCGTCGTCTCTGGTTGGAACCGCCTTGCTTGTGCCGCCCTCGTGCGGTTCTAACCTAGAAACTTTTTCAAGAACGCTACGTCGTCGTCGTCGTCGTCTAAACATTTACGCCAAGTTTCTATAACGCACAGGTTTCAGTGGCGGCGTCGTACGCGAAAGACCCGGCGCCGCGGCGGGCGTAAAGGAAATGCGGCCCTCGAAGATGCGCCGGTCGCAAGCGTACTTGTAAGCGCCAGCGGCCCAAAACCGAAAGGTTGGAAGCCAGTAGCGGACATCAGCATCACCCTTAGGACAGGTGAGGGCTGCTTCATCCCCAGGGTGGACTCCCTCCGGGTTCTGGGTATGACTATCGAATCGAACGGCTCCAATAACCTGACGGTAACGAGACTCGCCAGAAAGACGGACAATGCCATCAGACTTATAAGGAGGGTTGCCAACCGGCAACAGGGTCTTGCGGAAGACAATCTCGTAAGGCTGGTGCACGCCTTTGTGATGTGCCACTTTACCTACGTTGCAGCCATGCACAACTGGCAGAGAGCGGAGCGTGACATGCTCAACGCGTTAATCAGGAAGGCCATCAAGAGAGCTCTCGGGCTCCCCATCTACACAAGCTCTGAGAGACTGTTTCGTCTCGGAATGCACAACACGCTGGAAGAAATTGCGGAGGCTCGGGAGAGGGCGCAATTCGCCAGGCTGTCCACCACGCGTTCCGGTAGGAGCATTCTGCGGGAGTTGGGGACTCCAGCGACGGAAATCGAGTCTCGCTTCTGCAGCATACCTCGTGAACAGCGAGGACGAATCACCGTTGTCCCAATCCCGCGAAACGTCCACCCCGAGCATAACGAGGGTAGGAGACGGGCCAGGGCAAAGGCTCTTTTAGAAAGGGCTCACGATCAGGCCGGAGACTGTTGCTTCGTCGACGTGGCCCGGTATCCCGAGGGGAAGGCGTATGTGGCAGTGAGCATCAACCACGAGGGGATAATCACAAACTCGACGACGGTCCGGACGACGGCAGCCGAAATAGCGGAGCAAGCTGCGATTGCGTTGGCCTTGCTGTGCACAACAGGAGGTCCACGATTTACAGCGTTTCGAGATCGGCGATTAGAGCATTTGCCAAGGGCACCATCTCGGAACCGGCCTTGCGGATCCTCCGGGACAAGAACATCCAGCCGCACACACTCGTCTGGTTCCCAGCTCACATGGGACAGATCGAGGGAGCCCCGCCCAATCTCAATGAGTCGGCCCACATAGCTGCGCGAGGACATAGTAGACCGCGTATAGCTACCGGGGGGCGTGCTGAGGTTTTGGAGAATCGGGACCCTCCCACCTCGTATAACGAAATCACCAACCATTTTTACCCGGGGCGGAGACAGTACCCTCCTCCACACAGAAAATTAAGCAGACCACAGGCTCTGACACTCAGGCTACTTCAGGTCGGGGCGTACCCTAACCCCGCGCTATTGCACAAGATCTATCCCGAAATACAGCCAACTAATGCATGTTCATTATGCGCAGATATCGCTAATCTCGAACATATGCTCTGGCGGTGCCCCGCGTTACACGGCGGCGAAGTCATCACGCCGTCAAAATGGGAAGATGCTATTACCAGCTCCGGACTCGAAGCACAACTATGGGCAGTCCAACGGGCCCGCGACGCGGCAGAGAGACTTGGTCTTTCTGTTCCGACGTGGGAGCGGCCCGCAACGTGCTAGGGCGTGTTCCGAGGGACCGAAATAAAGTTTATTATTGCGATAGCAATTATATGGGCAGTCTCGGCTGGAAAATATCCGTCCCCGTCGCCGTCATTCACCGTATATGTATAAGTATGTATATATATAGAAAGGCCCACAAAGAAAAATAAGAAATTCTTTCCGACGTGCGGAATCGAACGGGCGACCTTGCGCTTTGCAGCCCGCCGCGTTAGACGTTAGGCCACGACAGCACCGTCTCTCAGCCTGCTAACGGCGAGCTATTTATATATACCATGTAATTCAGCATGCTTTCTTAGTGGCCACATAGATGGCGCGACGTGCGCGCGTGTTGCGCGCTTTAAAGATCGTCGCCCCGCCCCTGCGAACGCCGTTGCTGTTCGCTCTACAGGGCGTCGTCGCTTTCGTGCACTTATCTCAAGGAAAGAAGGGGCGGCCGGTGAGGTGTTTCGCTTCGCTCGCTGCAGCGGCCGCGTTTGCGAAAGGAGCGCGCTGTTCGAACAGAAATAAGTAACAACTGTGACAATTAGTTCGCGCTCGTCTTGTATGTACCTGTTCGTTTGTTTCGTGCGTCCTGCTTTATGTTTGAGCAGTGCGCTTCAAGTGTCGAGCTGTGACGCATTAGTTCGCGCTCGTCCTGTGTGCGTTCTTTTCCTGCGTCCTTTGGGCTCGAGCGACGCGCTGGCAACTTCGAGCTGCTTTCCGTTCTTCGCGTCACATTACAATTTATTGCTATCGCAATCATTGCTTCGCCGTTGCGGCGAAACTGTGACTTTTCATTCATCCATTTTCCATTGACTGATGCCCTCTCGATCGTGGCTTTGTCGGCGATCAGTCGGTTTCTGGTGTGGCCATTCTGATCTTTTATCGGGTTCACTTGTCATTTCGAGTTGCCACATTTCATTGTTGCCTGGAAGTGAACGCATGACCGTCGTTGTTGCCCTTGGCAACAGAAGTGCTGTGTTGCTAAGCACCTGGATGAAGGTTCGATTCCCGGCATGGAGGAAGGAAGAAGTTAGGAGGGAGAATAGCGCAATTCTATAGAAAGAAAGAGAGAGAGAAAGAAAAAGGAAGAAACAGAAAATGAAGAAAGAAAGAAAGAAGGAAAGAGAGAAAGAAAGGCAGAGAAAGAAAGAAAGAAAGAAAGAAAGAGACGAAAGAAAGAAAGAAAGAAAGAAAGAAAGAAAGAAAGAAAGAAAGAAAGAAAGAAAGAAAGAAAGAAAGAAAGAAAGAAAGAAAGAAAGAAAGAAAGAAAGAAGTATGTTAGGCACGCGCACGCGAAGCTCCGTTGGCCCCCATTTTCCCTATAGTGGAAGGGCTCCTAATTTTTTATGTTACTTTAATTTGTTTATTTCAACTCTTTCTGCAGGGGCGTAGCCAGAAATTTTTTTCGGGGGGGGGGGGGGGGGGTTCAACCATACTTTATGTATGTTCGTGCGTGCGTCTGTATGTGTGCGGGCCTATATACGCAAGCAAAACTGAAAAATTTCGGGGGGGGGGGGGGGGGGTTTGAACCCCCCAACCCCCCCATTGGCTACGCCCCTGTGTTTCTGGTTCCCTCTGTTGGAACGGTTCCAAGCCGAACGCAGCGCAAGCGGAGTTAGAGATGGGAAAAATAGTAAACAACCGTTAAAATGACTCCCTCTGGAATTCTCGCCCGAGCGCATTTTTTGTTTTGAGTACATTCGTCACCTTAATGGTTAAGTTATTTTTGCTATCTTTTCTTTCTTTTCTTTTTGGCGTCGCTAGTCGGAACCGCCTCGCACGCGCCGGCCCCGTGTGGTTCTAACCTAAAAACTTTTCGAGAACTATTTCTCATCGTCTAAACTATCTATTAGACAGAATTCTATAGCTCGAATTTATGGAGATTGACGTGTTATAGTTCGCGGAATACCGGGTCACCAGTGTCGCCAAAGTAGACTGTCGAGGATGATACTAACGATCATCATCAGGTAATAAATAAATTCATGTTCGTTGTTATAATTTCGATGTAATGAAAACTGGAAACCATTCCATTCTCTGAAGAGTGATGGCCAGTGGAGCTGATGGGCGCAAAATCATCTTTGGTAGTTATCTAAGGGATGCGTAAGCGCAGAGCTTTTATTGTAAACTACGGCCTTCGCTAGAACGCTGTTTTCGGGAAGCACCTGCATTGCGTCTTCTTTCTAGCGTTCCTCAGTATCTCGAGCGGCCCCTTATGGCTCATTCACACTGGGGAATCCGCCCGCCACAGCGACCGGAATTCGCGCGCCGCCGAAATTGAACATTGTTCACACCGCTTAGCAACCGCACCGCCGAAACTAGGGCGTCTAGTTGTCATCGTCCCTTCGCGCGAAGGAACGCTGGCATCGACGCACTCGGCGTTGTGTACGCGTTTCGTTATGGCGAAGCGCATAAACAGGAGCAGGGTCGTCGAACTGCTGGGCCTGCTGCAAAGCAACTTTCTGGCGATGTCTGACGAGGATAAACATGCATTCGCCGAACAAAAGAAACGACGCAAGCAGTTGTGGTTGGTTCGTCCTGATTTGCAAGACGCGAGAAGCTTGGTCGAGCCGAGGTAATGCTACCCGTTTTGCGAGATCGTGATGATGTATTGCAAAGATGCTAATCGCGACAACACTTGGTAGTTGTCGAGAGCTACAGGATGATTACGAAAGACTTCGCTGTTGCTGCGGGCTTCGATGACTCCGATATCACAAGCGCGCCGCCATTTTTCGAATGTTCGACTCGCGTTCCAATTGGTTCGCGGTGAGGGAATCCGGCGGCAGCTACCGCAAAAATTGGTCCAGGACCGATCGGCGCGGAATGGGCTTTTCCGGCGGATCTCGCTGCCGCCGAAGCGGATTCCGCGCGCTCTCGCCGCCGAATGTCTCAGTGTGAACGCCCCATTAAAGAGCGCGTGAAGAAACGCATGTTTGGGCATCAAATGTTACAGCGAAGCCGTATACCTCGTTGGTCTGAAAATTTCGGGGTTTGTCAGCACAAACCTTTATGTGGGTGGTGGTGGTGGTATCAACTTTATTTGACTAAGAGTCAACTGACGCCTCAGGGTGGCTCCACGCGGGAAGCGACTCTTTCGGCCCAGGAAACGATGGCCAGCTGTTTCTCCCGGTCGGGAGTTCTGATAAGTTCATCCCATGTTAATTTTGAGGGAGCTGGTAGGAGCGATTTTGGAGGGGGAAAACCCCCGCATCCCCACAAGATGTGATCTTGGGTAGCTAGTGCATTTTGAGTACAATTTTGACAGTTTGGTTCGAATTCTCCGTTCGTGATAATTGCCAGTATATGAGGACTGGTGAAAGAGTGCGTTTGTATGCGGCGTAGGATTGTGGCCTGCGCTCTCGTGAGGTCGTCATCTGGCGGAGGGTAAAGCCTCCGTTCGTTTGCGTAGTACTTAGTGACGTCATTATAAGAAAACAGTGCCTCACCCGGGAAAACCGGGTCCGAGGGTCGCACCTCCCGGTTAGTTAGACCTCGGGATACACGATGCGCCTCCTCATTCCCCGGGTTCCCCGAGTGGGCAGGGACCCACACAAGCTCGACGGTTGCTTCTCCCCGGTCTTTTTTAAGGATCCTTGCCGCAGGGACGGCTACGCTGCCTTTAGCAAAATTCGTTATTGCTCGTTTAGAATCGCTTATGACCGTCCGAGCGGAAGTGCTCTCTGCTAGCAGATGCGCGCTCTCCTTGCGTTTTCACCTCGGACGCTGAGGAAGGGCATTCGGGGAGGTGGACAGACGAGCCGACGAACGCGTTCGCTATAGACTCGTGCACAACTGCAATGCCACAACTAAACCTCGACCTCTGGGTGGTTTAGGGGCCCTTTAACAACTGAAGGCAAACGGCATATCTTTCTTTACAATCAGGCGTACAGCACAGAGCTCAGTATTCGTTTCAATAAAAAAACACAAACCAAGCATCAAAACCGCGTGCTGGATGATAAGGCGCCTGTGAACAATAACAACCTCTCACGCGTTCCCGGTAGAGATTAGGTTGCAGCTGCTTTGCACTTCACACAAGGGCTTCGAATGACGTCAGACGGCTCTTCCTTCTCCCTGTGCATGTTTCCCGCTTTCATATATATAAGGGAGACCCGTCTAGCAACTCATTCTGTTCATCTAAGACAGCCCTGGGGAGAGCACGGATATTGAAGACACCAGAAGAACAGCATGAATACAATGCGCGACGTAAGGAACAAATTCGTCTCTCCGAAAATGGTCGCGGAACCAATCACGGTTACCACAGCGACCACAAAGCGATTATCACTACCATTACCCTAAAGTAATAATAAAGCATAGCCCTGCCCCCCCCCCCCCCTCATCAGCATGTGGGGTGTTTGATACAGCTTGGCTGTCCAGCACCTTCACAGCGTGGATTGGAGCCATATAATTTGTTTTGCAATGCAAAGCTACAATTTTCCTGATGTGCGCAATTCTCCGCGTCGGCTTTACGTCTTGTCTAGCAGAGGGCCTTTATTCCACCATCAGTACAACACCGTTATAACAACGGTAAGCAGCCGCGACACAGCAGTGTGTGCCAGTACGAACCAGATTCGCCAAAGCTGGCTTTCTCGCAAGCCTCGAAAGCAGAGCGGCAAAGCATCAAGTCGAAGCATAGGGGAAAGCGAGGTGTAACAATGGAATGGAGAAAACAGGTGATTGGGATGCTTTGGTAGTGTTATTGAATGAATGAATGAATGAATGAATGAATGAATGAATGAATGAATGAATGAATGAATGAATGAATGAATGCTTCATTGGCTTCGATGTAGTTAGCAATGCCATGGACTTTCAAAATACGAAACGAATTCATTTTGTGTGCTTCTCTCAAGCGAGTTAGTCCGGCTTCCGATCCCCCAACACTATACCCCCCCCCCCCCCCCCCCGCACCATGCATATGGGAAACCCATGCATCCTTCTGCAGGCTTGCTAGTCAAGTTGCCGGGTGGTAGTCATAGTATACACTGTATAGACTTGGCGAGAGGGTGCACCTCCTTTCTGGACTCTTGCACGGCAGTAAAGGCTGACGTACGCTGGCGTCGCTGCCTCCGCAGTGCGTTTTTGGGTGTTGCGCATATTTACAACATTCTAGAGGGCAACATGACAGCACCTCGAGCCCTTGTTGCTACGGTGCATAGGAAGGTGATGACCGGAAGCGGACATTTGAAGATCAGGCGCCACCGTGTAAATAAAAAAAAACGATACCTTTTGCAATCGTTGTCAATTCCGTCGAAACACGTCATCCGCGATAAGTCTACAAGACATCCGGGCCTAGACGCGTTCGCTCACGCGATCGACCACGTTGGTTCGACGCGCTGCCATTTACGACCCGAGATTGGGACATTACCAAACACCGAAGGCTCAGACACGTCTTCCGCAAGACGTCTACAAGACGTATACAGCCCACACCGGCGGCCACGTGACAGCCGCACCACGTGGGTGCGTGCGCTCAGGCACACTTGTTTACGACTTCCGCGCTGGTGGGGCTAGCACGGGATTCGGTGGGGGCGGCCGCACCGTCGATGATTTTCCCGACCGTCAGCGAGAGCGGTTGCGGTGATGCGTGACCTCGTAACATCGCGATAAGCCTCCGTGCGGCGTTTCCCAAACTTCTAAGAGCTGAGCTTGAAGCGGAGGACGGTTTGTTTATAGCCGCGTGCTTACACCTGGCGTAGACGGTGGTGACGGTGACACTGTTTTTGAAAAACAGCGTTGCCTTTACGTTCCTTCTGCCACTACTGCCGCCGTATTGCTTCCCTCCCAAGGGGGGCAGGCACAGTTCCCAGGAAGTCCGTTTTTAGAGACCGCCGCGGCGCGCACGCAAACGTCGACGTCTCTTAGTAGGCTACGAGAACGTAGTTGTCCTCCTCCTTCTCCTCCCCCACTCCTCACCCTTTCCCTCCTCCTCGGTCGTAGTCGTCTCGTAGTGTTATCGACAATGATGATCGCGTCCCGGCGTCTTGCGTAAAGAAAGGCCTTGACGCACTGGGTGAGTGAGTCATCACTCCATGGGCTAACGTTTCGGCTGACCGTATGTATAGCCTTTCTTTAGCATAGCGCAGGTCTATCATGGCCCGCAAGGAAATGAGTACTTGAACGGGATTTGTTTATTACAGTGACGCATAATTTGTTTTGTTATAATGATTAGCGGTGGTTAAAGTTAATGGGCAGGCGAGTGTGAGTGCCAGGCAGGGCGTACTACGAGGGAAGTATACTCGTCAATAACTGAGTGAGTGAGTGAGTGAGTGAGTGAGTGAGTGAGTGAGTGAGTGAGTGAGTGAGTGAGTGAGTGAGTGAGTGAGTGAGTGAGTGAGTGAGTGAGTGAGTGAGTGAGTGAGTGAGTGAGTGAGTGAGTCCACTTAATCTGCCTTGCTTATGGCGATTACTAATAGCATTCAAAGGCGTCAAACGCACATGGATCTGCCCTCCCGATGTAGACATTTTCAACGGCGAGACCTGTATCGTGATCCACAATATATTTACGAAGCATTTCGCGCGTTTCGAAGCTGTTTGGTACCATTCGTACTCGCGGCGCCGCCGGACAACGCCGCCAGACGCCGGACATTTCGACCGATAAGCCACATCAGGCTTTCGGCCTAACAAAGCTAGCTAAATAGGAGGCATAGCTAGGATGACAGACCGTAAATGCAACGCCGGGCTTTAAAAGGCTAGGTGGCTACTTGTAGCCGCTCTGTTTCAAAGGTGATGTCATTATAGATTATCATCAAGAGGCGCGGCTTGATCTTGGCGCATATGCGTGCGCAGTGTTCTCCATTAGGATCGAAGGTTAATCGAAGCGCACCCCCTCCCCTCCCACCTTAGAACGAGTGTGAAAGGCAAGCTTTGTAATGGAAGCAAAAATGATGTTCAAGCGATGACGTCCTACAAGCGATGCAACATCGGGGGCCCTCGGCTGCCATGGTCGTTGGAAACCTGCGTGGCTAAAATACTGCACTTTACACAAGGACGGGTAAGACACGACTAAGTAAAGATGTGGCGCTGACTTGACCCCCGCCCCCCGCCCCCTCCTAAACAATATGGTATAGCGGCCGCCACCTCATGCAACCCCACCCTCTACGCACGCCTATGGCTCGATGCTCTTGTACCGGATGCGATTCAAGTCTTTCAGGGTTTTGTCGTGTTCCACACGGGCGCGAAAAATAGCTCTGTGACACAGCGCTAATAATGAGAGCAGAGAGTGCCCGGCGCTTGTCTTTGCTCCTCGTTGAAGAGGGGAGGCGAAGGCACTTCTGCACGGACGACCGGGATGGTCTTACGTTCCTGGCATGCAACCTTGATGTAGGAAATGTACAAAGAAAGTAGCACCAGGGGTATGATGACTAGGCCTTCGTGACACCCGAGGGAGCGCTTTTCTACAGTGTCCCTCAGTCACACCAGTTGCGAAACTACTAAGGTGAAAGCCTCAGATGCTTCATCGAACGCGAACATTGAGCGTCGGCGTCAAGACGATGTGTTGCAAAAAATCTATCACGTGATGACGTCACAGATCGTCAAAATTTTTTACTTCACATGATGACGTCACCACATAACATCGTCGCTTGGTCAGATGAGGGGCCGATCCCGGAGGCACTGCAAGACCACGTGAGATACAGAAAGCTTTCGATGCCTCCGATCCCGGAGGCAGTGCGAAACTACGTTGGGTGCCGAAAGCTTTCAGGGAGGTGGATCAATGTAACCGGCTGATAAGAAAAAGAATAAGATGGTTTTCGCCTTCCAGTCGTCTTAGGCGAACGCATAAGGGGCCCTGTGACTTTTCTTTCCTTGTGTTTCGTGTGTATCTGAACAGGCAGATGAGACGGTATTGGCTCAGATCTAGGCGACTGTTCTTGAGAATCGTCCACCGGGGCGGTACACTGGCGAGCGCTGATCCAACGCAACGCAGCGTCTGTCGCCTTGACACGGACTTGGCAGGGCGAGCGAGCGAGCAGGGCTAGCACTTGTCAAAGTCGCAGCCTAGATGCGCTCGTTATATGCTCCGATTTCGTAATCTGGCCCGTGTATCAACCTTCATGGCCGGAGCCTCCACTGTCGTTCATTTCTCGGAAGTTGATTCAAAGGAAGCCTCTGATATTCTAAACATGTTTCAGCTCGCGCGTGTGTTCTGTTTGTGCGCTTATCTTTAGTTTCCCGAGAAAAAGAACCCCGTGACATCTAGGGGATGGTTTCGACACCGGCTTTTACACTCTAACTAACCTGAAGGGCATGGACATCGGCAGGGGGTTGCAAAGGGGCCACTCGCCTCACCCCCCCCCCCTCACACACACCAGGCCATAGTTGATACATCGTTCACACTTGAGAATGGCGCGACAGGAAATACATGGGCACGATTGGACAGCTAACACAAGTGGCAAACCGAGTGACAGGACAAGTGACGTGCTTGTCCTAGCTGTCCTTCGCGTAAGGATGGATCATGGATGGGACGTGCGTGCAAGTTCTCTATGGGTGGGGCAGCGACGGCTGAGGGAGGAGCTTACGTTAATTCTTAGTCTGTAACCGACCACAGCCCCTTCAGCGGCGGTGTGTATACATTAGTACGCATCAACTTCGGAGGCGCATCACGCGCCGCTTGTTTCTCCAAATGGCTTGAAACGCAGTGTGCACATTTGTGCAGGCTTCCTGAGTGGACAACTAGCGGTCATTTAACTTCGTCGTGCTGCGCATTGCTACAGACGATCACTTCGCTGGAGACACTACCGTGTTCGACGATCGTTCGACGTGCCGCGTTCCAGGACTAACGTTAAGAGTATTTTTTTTTTCCTTTGCCCGAAATGAATACAACCAGAAAACTAACTCTGCATGCATTTTGGACCTGATATTTTATTCTTTTTATGCAAGGATTGAAGCTGACTGATTAATTAGATAATTAATTACAAGCTAGTTAACATGAATTACTGAAAATCACACAAAACAACTCATTCCTTCATTTTCTTTCTCGGAATGCATTACTCAGTGCATTGGTATCGTGCCATGCGAACTTGACGCATTTACATACAGTGGATCGTAATTCGCGCGTGAAGGGGATAGAATTGGCGTAAAATCCCGAGCGAGCGCCCCCCTTCTTTTTTCGGGAGATTTGAAATATGCACCAATGACAAAGCAAGCCCCCCCCCCCCCCCCGTCCTTCCCTCCCACCATCTTCATTGTTTCATTCACTGTTCTGGAAACAGCGAATGCGTGCGTACTCAATAAAGACTTTCATTAGAAGCACGGGCGTGCATTTTTTATTCTTAGATGCTTTTTCGCCGACATCTTGAATTTTTATCCACGACCTAGCAAGGCCCCCGACCCCCTCCAAATCTTGTCGCATTATGGTTTAAAATACAGCGCAAAAAGACGATACACAAGAAGATACACACAGGACAAGCGCTTCTCAGCGCTTGTCCTGTGTGCTAGGATGCCAGGACACGCTTGTCCTGTGTCTTCCTTCTTCTTGTGTATCGTCTTTTTGCGCTGTATTTTAAACCATGAAGTTCAACCAACTCACCCAGTTTCGTACGCTTGTCGCATTATCTTACACCATGGGGGGGGGGGGTAGGTGGCGCTTGCTCGGGATTTTACGGTGGTCCTTTGCTGCGTCCATACCCCACTCGCGCCCTTCACACTTTGCCGTGGTGAGGCGCGAGGTTGCGCTAATCCATGTCGTATACGTGGTCTAGCTGCGGCACTGCTGGTTCGGAGCCAAGGCAGCTCGCTGACAAATCAAGGAACGCATTGAGACGGTCGTGCGAAGCGTGCGCGGGAACGTGCCACCTGCGCCCGCAGATGACTCTAATCATTCTTGAGGTTGCAACTTTCCTGACCCGTCGCCAGGAAGCTGAAGCCCTGTCGTCGTCGACCCCGGCGTCGATGCCTTTCCTTGTTACTACTACAGGCCAGGGATCGCGAGCTCACCTCAGTTAGTGTCGGGACCTCAGTTGGTGGGCAGCAATCAAGACTCCCCCTCAAGGTTGCATAAACAGCGCGGAAGGGACAAAAAAAAAAAAAAATCAGGGGACTGACAAGCACTATAGCGTTGTCAGTTCCTTGCTTTTTTGTGTCCTCTCGGCGCTGTTTATGCAATCGTGGAATGCCAACTAGTTCGGTCCCACATCTTGCTCTCGCAAGGGTCGGGGCAGTGTTGGAGCGGGAAGGGCTGAAGTGGGGGAGGAGTTTGAACAAGACGTCGGCTAACGCCGCCATTTCAACGAAGGCCTTTCCCCTATATCATATATGGGTCATTTCTGAAGGGGATTCGACGTCGGGGTTTCGAGAAACATGACGCTACGGTTTGACCCGCTCTATAGAGCGGGTCAAACGCGGCCCGCGCATGTCGTATGTCGCATGGCGGCGCATGTCGTATATATATACATGCGCCGCCGTACACGTATTGGAGCCTAAAGATGCCCAAGGAGAAGAAAGAAATGCAGCGAATATCACAGAGGGAATCATCGTGGCGCGAAGTTTAGACTTAAAGGGGCCCAAAAACACTTTTTGAGCGTGGTCAGAAAACGCTGCAGATCAGTATTCCATGGCTTCCGAGAACACGCGAGCCAAACGTTATATAGCGCCGCACGCGGCGTGGGATTTACAACAATTTAATTCTCAAAGTCAGGTAGAAACCGTTCCCTCTTCTCTCGACAAATGATGCCATAAACCCAAATGACCGCGCCATAAACTCAAAGTCCACGGCCACTGGCTGATTTCAGCATCGTGAGCTGCATAGTCACCGCGGCAGCCGCGGGATGCCGCCACGCGAACGCGCTCGCTAGAGTCACTGTATATGCTACCTAAAGGTAGCATATACAGTAACTCTAGCGTTCGCGATCACACTGAAAATAAGCCGCGCGCTCGAAGAAGAAAAAAAAGGAAAGTGCTCAAGATCCTGACGCGCGCTGACGAAGGGACGTAGCTTCTTGCCTCCTTGTCATCCCCTCCCTGCGTAGCTTTCAGGGCGCTCGCTTGTACGAAAGGAGGGAGAAAGCGCTTAAAGCGTCTATAGACATGTAAAATGTGTGGGAACCGCGCTCGCCGGCTATCTCAGGATAGCTCCACGTGGTGGAGCGCGCAGCCAACGTGCGCGGTATAAAGGGTCAGCCTTCGCGCTGCTAGGGAGAGAGGTCCCTTGTTCGCCGCGAAGGGTAGAGACCAGATTATTTCTACTCTCGCACCCAACGTTTAGAGCAAGCGCACATAATCTCGACCCCGGCTATCATCAGTCGTCGCGGCCAGCGCTAGGGGCTGCGGGCTTGGTCGCGTCACAACTGATGGCGATCGAGCCAACACTCGCGGCCAGTATAGCCAGCATACGATGACAGGCCGAGCATTATCGTGATCGTCCGTCCAATGTGATCAACAGCCCCCCACCAAAAATGGCTGTCCCCTGCAAGCGATGAAAATTCTGGTCTATAGACGCTGCCGCTCGCTCTGGCCGATTGCTGCTGCCTCAGCTCATGTAGTCCGCCCCCCTGTCCAGTGTTCCTTGCCCGCACTTTCCGTACGAGCCGTAGTTTGAAATAAATCGTTAGCTGTGATTGAAGCCTCCGTTGTCCTCGCTTTCACCACGGTCGGGACGCAGCAATTGCCCAATACCCATAAATGCAAATAGGACATTATGTGAACTCTGTAGGTTATCCGAGGCCTTGGATTATCTACCCGCTAACTTGTGTACGTATGACTCCATGGCATCGGTTCATTCCCTGCTGCGGCGGCCGCATTTCGATGGGGGCTAAATGCAAGAACACCCGTATTCTAAATAAAGATGTCCATGATACGCGTTTAGGTTTTCTTCAGTGTCTTCATTCACCGTTTATCAAGGCACTCCACAATGTGGACGGCCTATTCCGAACACAGGGGAACACCGCCAGTACATACTGCTCTCAGGCCCCCTGATGTTTTTATTTATCCCTCGAGTTTCTGCCAAGGACACTCGCAAAAGGAGCAAATACGTCTAGAGGATCTCTACAAAACGTCTCGGGCGATCTACGGTGGCCTAAATGCAGCTTTCTTTTAATAAAAGCAACGGTACGGCTGTCAACACTTCTACCGAGCGAAGAGAACACAGGCAGGCGTATCCCTCCCTCCCTTTCACACACTCTCTCTCTCTCTCTCTCTCTATGCTACTGTTTCTATTTACCCTTCGAACGCCTGCCAAACACTCCTCCTCTCGATTTAAGACAATCCGCCGAGGCGCGCGCGGCAAACTGGGGGTTGGGAAGGAGGGAGGTAAGGCAAGGCAAGATACAAGGCGGGGGGGGGGGGTTATAGTGCCGAGGGCCGCTCGCTCGCACTGTGCGCTTTTTCGCGCGAATTCCTGTCGCCCCTGCAGGCGTGTCCGGCGCCGCCGCCTCCGGCGAAAGCACAAACCCGCCCCAGCGTCGAACCTAGGCCTCCAGCGACTGTGCCAGAAGGACTCCAGCCCGAGCCAAAGCTCTCTCGCCGCGCAGCGCACGACTGCTAGCGCCCCTGCGCGCGCGCCGAAACAGCTGAGCAGCGCCAAACATCACAGAGAATGCACGTCGGCGACGCCGGAGTGTCAGCGCTTCTTGCGTCTTGCCGCGCCGACTGCCCTGCCCGCGGTCCTGCGCCGGGGGGAGTGAGAAAAGAAAGCGAAGCAAGAATGAATGAAGGGAGGAGGAGACGCTGAAGAAAGAAAGAAAGAAAGAAAGAAAGAAAGAAAGAAAGAAAGAAAGAAAGAAAGAAAGAAAGAAAGAAAGAAAGAAAGAAAGAAAGAAAGAAAGAAAGAAAGAAAGAAAGAAAGAAAGAAAGAAAGGAAGAATCTCCCGGGACACAGGTACACGTACATCATACACACAGACAGACACTCAAGCACGAACCAGCGAGCGGCGCACGTAGGCACAGTCCGTGGGCTCGGCCCACGGTACAACCCGGACCACGGCGGCCACGGGCCACCTCTTTCCTCCTGCATGGTTGAAGGGGGGAGAGAGGGAAGGGGTGGCATCCTCACCACCTCCCCTCCGGAGCGCGGTTCCGCACAACGGGCACCGGGGGAGCCACCACCGAAGAAACGAGCCCTGGGCCCGGTGCCAGGAGTCAGCCAGGGGTGTGCGCGCGTGGTTCTATTCCTGGACGCCAAGATGGCGGACACCGCCGTGAGAGCGCGCGGCGTCCCAGCCGGGCTTAGCGGGCAAAGCAGTTGCGGGCCGTGATTCAGTCGGCTCGAGAGTCTCGCCTCGGAACGGGGACACCGCCAGCGCTGCTCGCAAAATCTCTCACTCTTTCTCTCTCTTCTCCACACTTTGAAGACTTCGAGTCCGCAGTAGCGGGGAAGCAACATCTCCGGGATTCACCGAGCCCGGCGCGCAAAACATCGGCAGACACTCCTGTGCCTTCCCCCACATTTGACGCCGCCGGCCGGTTCTTAACTGGACGCCTCGCCGAAACCTGGGGGTTCCCTTCAGCCGTGGCTTCGGCCCGAAGTGGACCACCCCTTCTAACCACCACTTGTGCGGCCGGGCCAGCCGGAGCTCTGGTCTCTTGAACTTCGCGCAGCCCCCGGAACCTCTGGGTCGGCTCTGTGTGTTTTCGGCCACTGTGCGTCTCGACCGGAACCTCTTGAAGCCGACTCCTCTCGTAACTCTTCTAGCGTAGCTTCGCCGAGCAGGTGGTCAGCTAGGTTGAAGAGTTTGTAAACCGGAAAACTCAACCCCCAGTTTGTTACCCAACATTTCTTCGCAACTGCAGCCAGTCGAAGATCACGTACGGCACGCAGGAAGTATTATCGTTTGGCTGGGGACCCTGAGTGAACCAGTACCTTCTGGTCAAACCATCGCTGACCAAACATCGCGTCCGGGAACGCCTGCTGTATACCCCAAGACTGTCGCCGGAATCCAGTGCGTGAAACGCTTCAGGATATACGCCGATCTTCGAGGATATCAAACGGCAGAGTGCTGTCCTCTCTGAGATCTGAGAATTTAAGGAGAACAACTTCCTTCCTCCGCCTCCTGCGGTCGTGACAACCACGCGACGCTTGTTTCCGTGTAAGTTCGCCGAACACCTGGAAAGTCCTGTTGAAGTTGTCAGGCTTCTTGACGCCTGGGTGGCAAACTCGCCAGTTGAATCGCCTTGGCACGTCGCGTTCCCCGCCGTGACGGATTTCACCTGTTGGATACCCGCCGCAACTGACTTCCGGCATACCCTCGCACGAACAGAAAAAGGAAGCATAACTTCCGTTTGCCGCTTGTACCGGTAAGACCCATAGGACCTCACCCGCTGTTTCCCAAGGCCTATTCCAAGCAGTGAATCGTTTGGATATTGTTCCACGAGTGTCTGACGCTGGCTTACAGTGTCGATTGCTTCCGGACCCCTCTTGACTGACACCTGCAAGCGGGAATATTAGAACAGTCCGCGACAGTAACGTTCATTTTAGCACCTGTCTATAGGTGGTTCCTCAAGACGCCCAAGATGAACCGGCTACGATGGTCGTTCTCTTACAATGATCAATAATTATTAGAAAAAAAAAAACATCGCGCGGATGACTTTTTCTCTCGAAGACTACCTCCTAGTAAGCATAAGACCACTGTTGCAGGACTTGTAAACACTACAGCAAACACAGGTGTTTGCCGACTCGCCTTCTCGCAGAAGACGTCTGAATTCCGAATAACTTGCCCTCACTTCACGGAAGTAAACATTCCTTACAACAACCGAAGAGTCCGGGTCGCCAAGACGTCCATCCTTGTCTTCTTGAAGACGTCTCCTGTCTTAGCGCAGCTTCTCCGAGGCGACGTGCGGCACCGGTGGTTGTTGGCTGTGTCTGAAGGGTTAGTAAACTGGAACTGAATCCCCGGTTTGCCCTCCTTTTTTCTGAGAGTTGCACAAGTCCTTGGATTCACGCAAGACACAGAACTTGACTCTTTATAGCATTGGACTCTCTGTTTAAAGCAGGACTGAGGTCCAGTGTCTGTACGACACCAGCTGTCAAGGCAGAGAGTCCTGTAACGATGGCATCCGTTGTGGTCCCCGGGTGTCCTGGTGCTCATGTGTACTGTCCTCACCACCGGTCCTCGCACCATCATCCCTTTGCGGTCTGTTTCCTCAGGGCTGTGATGGTGATGGCGGTGATGATGGTGGTTAGCGGTGCTGTGAAGTGTTAGCGTCGGGTGCCCGGTTCGTGGTGGGAGGAACGCGATAAAGGGACACGGGCGCCGCGTAAACCTGGTCGCCAGCGGGTTCGGAGGCGCTGGCCGCTGCCTGCGTGTGGCCGGCGTGGCGTTCGTCCACCAGCGTGGCGCCAAGCGCGCCGGCCAAGCGGCGACGCACCGGCAGCCCCGAGCCGGACGCCGCCCCCTCGCCAAGACCGCCGGCTTCTTCCTCGTCGTCGTCTTCCTCGCCGGCCTCGTCCAACGGCACAACAGTTAACGGTGCGTCGCCCGCTGTCAACGGTGCGGCCACTGACCAACGGTGCGGGGACAAGTGTGCCCACTGCCACGGTGAGCTGCTGCATGCCTCTTTGGGAGTAGGTTTCGCTGTAGGGGGGCGTTTGCGTGAGATTCTTGGGGTTCAATGATAGATTGGAGGGGGGGGGGGGGGGCTTTTCATAACTGACAATCGATTAATGTAAACTACTGATCGTAATGGTATCCCATGAAAAGTTTGATGGCTCTAGCGATGGCCCCCATTCAAAGAAGATCTTCCTAACGCCCATCCATCCATCCGTCTATCCATCCATGTATGCATCCGTTCGTGCGTCCATCCATGCGTCCAGCCACCTATCATTCATCCATCCACCCATCCATGGGGCATGGCAGCTGATAATGAGGCATGTTATAGTTATGTCTCCATGACTTCGGTATTAGCTCGCAGAATTTGAGAACAGATCT
Source organism: Rhipicephalus sanguineus (assembly GCF_013339695.2). NCBI lineage: Eukaryota > Metazoa > Arthropoda > Arachnida > Ixodida > Ixodidae > Rhipicephalus > Rhipicephalus sanguineus. Next base: position 135,521,313 of record NC_051182.1, on the reverse strand, counting down.
GAGCAATAGTATTGGCCTCAGTCGCAAGTAAATGGAAGTCGCGCAGACATGCTTACGTCCGCTCGTGAATAAAAAAGTAAGGAAAGCGAATCGATGATGATTATGCTCGAAATGATGATCACAATGCTAAATGATGATGCTGGTCTAAATTATGATGATGGTGGCGCACGTGATCTCGCTAGCCAATCACATACACTCCCGAGCTTACAGCTTCGGTGTCCGACTCTTTTCATGGCATCGAACTTTTTTTTGTTTACAAAGCTGCTTTCCTGGGTCTCGAAGGCCGATCACCGGTAGACTCCAAACTTTATTTACCTCACGACCCATCTATGCGAGCACGCACCGCCAGATGGCGCCTGTCTGTCTGGCACGGCGGGCGCGAGTGCACCTACGTCATCGAAGGTTGCTTCGGCCCGTCTAGCGTTTTGTAATATATACAACTCGAAGGGCATCCCTTCGCCGCTGCACGCGTTGTTATGGTTCGTGTCTGGAATAATCCCCTCCCCGCACTTTCTCCTGAAATTCGGGGCCGCGCGGGCCCCCTGCTACGACAGCCCTCCCAGCACAGGAACCCACCCACAGCGCCCTCAACCTACCCCCCCTCCCCTTTCCTGTTTAGCTATATAATATATAAGTGTCTATACTGCATGGAGGAATGAAATAATCCAGGAGGGAACATAATTACGTCACATACAAGCCAGCCTTGGCCAGGCAAAGTCAGCGTGAGCCCTTGGCTTCGTTTTTTTCCACTCGCAGAATCGGCCCGACGCGTGGCCTCTGAGACACGGGACTTCTGAGGTCATGAAGGCTCTGCGGTTTGTAAAGCTCGTATGGCATACTGTAGGTTAACCAGTACTAAAGACGACGACAAAGGCAGGACACGAACGTCGAACGCACAGGACTTTAGCGGATACACAGAGGACTCCGTTTGTTACAACACTGCTGTTGCTGCTGCTGATGGTGATTATTATGATACCGGTTCCGGTAGTTTCTAATCCACGAGCCCCTTGTTCGGCTGCCCCGCCCTAGCTCTGCCTTGAGAAAGGAAACTATGGAATCTCCTTCGATTTGATGACCCTCTGCTGGGCCGATTCGTTTGGCTTCAGTCATGTTTCACAGTGCTCCCTTACTGTTGTTTATATCCTCCACACGCACCCTTTGGCCTGTTGAGATACGGACGTACACTCCGCTCCGCTGTTAAAGAGAACACACCTTCTGCTTTCTGCCATACGTGATCGGTGAGATAAGCATGGTGCAAGGATCCGAAGACGAATTCTTTATGTGCCCTGGCATGTCTAGTTGATTATTTGAAGGAGTTCGTACCGACGTATGAGGTCAAAAATTGTCTGCCGTCACGTTTCTTTTATTCGTTGCTTGCTGTTCCCTTTAACAGTGGACTGGACTGTACTGCTAATGTAGCCAGTCATCGGCTAGCATTTTCAGAGTAGCGGGATTGAAGAATCGAGTTATAAGAAAACTCGCGAGTGGCGGCTCCACGCGCAGCGTCCGGAAGGGGGGGGGGGTGAGGGGGTAAGGGTAGGGGTAGGGGGGTAGTGGCAAAGGTGTTTCCTCGCGGCGCCTTGTGTATAAACCATCGCTCGTCACCTCGCCGTTGCTGCGTCTTCCTGTAACGCTCTTGTTTTGACGCTCACGTGCGCGCATCCGCCCAAATTCGTTTCGTCTTTCATTGCTCGTATTTTTTACCTTTTTTTCTTTTCTTCGTCGACCACAGCAGGGGGGCGAACAACTCGCTCTACGTGCACTGTGAAGGCACGCGTTCCGAAGCAGACTCAGGGGCGCGGCTTTTAGCGAGTTTTTGCAAACCTTTAGAAAAGCGTCGTTTGCGGACCCTTAAGTTTGACTGATGGTCCCATAGTCAGGTTGCTCTTTTGTTTCACTTCTTATTCTTCCATTTGTCGATAATAATAATAATTGCTGGGGTTTTACGTCCCAGTATCACGATATGCATTACGAGAGACGGCTCCGGAAATTTCGACCGCCGACGCTTCTCTAACGTGCACCTAAATCTTAATAAGCGCGTAGGCCTCTAACATGTTGCCTCCATCGCAATGTGGCCGTTTTAGCATTTGTCGATTGCCGTGCTGTTTATCTGTAATTAAGCACTGTCAACATGCCCATTCAGCCACTCTAGCGATTTAGTTTGACGTTTATATACTATTATTTACTAAAGCTTTAGTGAACCGCTGCAGCGTTTGCAATGTAGGTTCCGGAGCATTTTCAGGGACCTGATTTGTAAACAGTTTTGGCTAATCATTCAGGTCGAGGCACTGTTTGGGAGTTTTACTCTGATTTCGCTAGTCACTTTCCCGAGTCTTAGTCGGCCAGAGCAGCGTTTGGAATGTGAAGGCGCTTCTTGACCCCCGGACTAACTGATTCATCCGGGTTCGGGAGTTTTGGCAAACCGGTGACCTGCATAAACCAAGATTCACAGGAACTCTTAGCGCTACAACTAAAGAGTAGTTGCCAGCGAATAACGTGGTTGGTAGTAATAGCTAAGACGACCTTCCAGTGGCAAATAGCTCTTTTCGTGATGAAAATCTTCCCGAATACGGACTCAGTTCTGGCCGCACTTGCAATCTTAATAGATTACTCAGCTAACCTGTCCCGATCAGCTAACTACCTGGTGCTACTTTCCATAGTAGTCTGAGTTAACCGATGATTGGTCATCGCTGTGCTTGGAATGGGTGATCACTCATGGTCGACCTCTAGCTCACTTACTGCAGATACGACCATTTTTCGGAGTTTTAGAGAACTGGCGACTGCTTCCCGAGCGTGTATGTGAGATGTGATATGTATTTCCCATCGATCTCGGGGAAGGTACTATTGCAATGAGAAACATGTGACCGCTGTTTAGCGCCAGCGGCAAGTTTGTTTCACAAAACCCAGGGTATGTCGAATTCGGGAGTTTTCGTGCCTCGCCTGCAACTGTTCGCCGCAATGACAGGGCAAGTAATTCCTCTTGCTCAGTGTGCGTGGTCTCGTAATGCCTATGTAGTCTAACATATTGCAAGACCGCGTTTGGTTTTCCGTTCGCACTGTAACACGAACAGCGCCGAGCAGTGTACGTTGCGCAGTGCTTTACACATAGGGAGTTTTAGTGAACCTTGTTCGGTTAGCTTTACTTCCGTACGTTTTTGTCGCATGACGAGCACTCAGACATTTTTCACCGACGCTTGTTTATCGAAGACGAACCTCGTTTCTACACACGTTGGTAGGCGGAACTGAAACGAAAATTATCAAACGAAAGTTCGCGACAATCTGAGTCACATGCGATGACGTCACTTGGGTAGTTTCAGTGCGCCTGACACACGGAACGGTTTTTCTGGCGCATTGTGTCGGTTGCCGGTTCTGTCACTTGGCAGGCGTGTACGCGTGCCAATTGGGTGATGTGTCGACTGCAGTTTCTGGCTGCGGTGCAAGCGGGACGCCGCTGCAAAGTTCCACGGGTCATTTGCATAACGGTTGAATGCGCAAGCATGGATCGCAAATGCTTGCGTCAAAACACGGGACGCGACACGGGTCGCAAAGACAAGCTTGGGGAATTCCAGTAAAATCCTCTTTAAGTTGTGTTTTAGGGCCAGTTGCAGTCATGCGTTTCGGCCAGTGATGTCAACTGCGCCTGCCTTGTAGCCCACCTCTGTGATCTTGCTTCCTGTGAGATATGCACACTTCTCAGATACGTCGCAATTGATATGTGACGTCTGCAGTTCGTTCCGTTGACATACGCAAGATCGTCTATATACTTCCTGTAGACTTCTCGTAGATTCTGAAATATAAGCGAGTCTATGGAATACCACTAAAGTCGTCCTAGGGATGCGTTCCAATTGAGGCCAGTCGAAATATGTTTTGAATATAGGTATCAAGCAAATTGTACGTGTTATATCCCCCTCTATAACGTATGTAGTATGTCCCATTGAAGTTCATTCAGTTATCTATATAGCTCTTGTAAACTTCACGTAGACTTCCTGTAGACTTCTTGTAGATTACGAAATATAAGCGCATCTACAGGATACCAATAAAGTCATCCTAGGGATGCATTCAACTTGAGGTCACTCGAAGTCTGCTACGACACGTAGTACCAGGCAAACTGCACATGTTATATCCCCATCTATAACGTCTATAGCCCGTCAAGTTGAGGTATACATACAGACATTTAATAGCTCTTGTATAGAGTTGCTGTAGACGTCTTGTAGATTAAGGAATATAAGCGAGCTTACAGAATACCACAAAAGTCATCCTGGTGGTGCATTCAAATTGAGGTCACTCAAAATCTGTTGCGACCCGTAATCTCAAAAGTAGTATAAAAATAGCACAGGCTACATCCACATCTGTAACGTCTGTAGTCGGTCCTGACGTTTAGTCATCTATATAGCTCTTGTAGACTTCCTGTATACTTCTTGCAGACTTTCGACTTCTATCATCTCCACAATTCTGACCTTCGTCGACAGGGAAAGTGTTGTTCTGAGTGCTTCATACTGCTTCACACCTGCATATAGACAAACGTATAGCATGGAAGAACATCTTCCACATTCCCCTTCCACGTGTGGAGGGTAGTGAACCGTCCTTGATCGACTTCCCTGCCTTTCGCCTTTGTTTCCATGTCCTCTTTTTTATGTACAGGGTAGCAAACAGATTTCAGCCTAACTAACCTCTTTGTCTGTCTATTATCACTTCTATCTCTTATCTCTCTATCTTATGATATAGTTTATCGGCTATGCGTCTCCTTTTGGAACATGCAACCAACCATTCTGTGAATACGGCGTGCCAGCGTTTTGCGTCAGTATTCCGGATAAACCGGTTAGTTTACCCGGGGAAATTCCGAAGTTCCGCAGTCATAATTCCGAGGAAGGAAGGGGGGCGGGAGTGTGGAATGCATTAAAATAAATAAAGTAATATAGAAACAGGCTACGTAACGTGTTCGTTCAAGCACGCTGCAGGGGACGTTCGTCATCGTGTATATACACGTGCTAGCGTATTTCGCGGCAAGCCCGGCGCAATATTCCTCCTCTCCTTCTTTTCAGCATAGCGGTCGGACCACCTCAGTCGGCCGTAAACTTTTTTTTTCTTTTTTTCCTCCATTCCGCTGTAAATCTAGGAATTCTCCGAAGCTGCCATAATAAACAAGCACCACAGTGCGCCGGGCTAGACGGAGGAGATTGCCGTATTGCTCTTTCTTGTTGTGTGTATGAGTTCATCTGACGAAGGGAAGCTTTACTTTATGTGTTTGTATTACTGCCTGTATACTTCAAGGTGATCGTTCGTTTTCCCTCCTCCATTCTTTCCTTCTCTCTCTCGCATACCTTCCGCAGTCGTTCCGTCTGTGCACTGTCTGGTTCAACCATATGCTTCCTCGTTCAATGTCAGTAGTACTGACAATGGTACCGACTCAGTACCAATGGTCATAGGCGTGCGCACTAGGGGGCCAGGGGTGCCCCCCCCCCCCCCTCCCCACTAATCAACTAGTAGTGGGGCGCAAAATTTTCCCCGTTTGTTATCTCAGTTGTCGCCACGAATGTTTTTGACGATAATGCAACATCAGGGGCCGAAGACCCCTGATGTTGCATTCCAAGAATCCAAGAACTGTTTACTTTCCCATTTTACTACGGGAAAGCCAGGGACCAAAGGCTGGCTATTGTTTTTCCTTCATCCATTGTGAAGTATGTTCTCCTTTGGACTCGACCAGCGGGTGGGGGAGGCGTGGGAAAGGGGTTGCGATGAAACTTTGACACTCCCCCCTAACCCTGCTGACGCCTATGCCGTTGGTGTAGCCGGGGAGGGGGGGGGGGGGGAGGGTTAGAAGTTTGGAGACAAATTCGCCTTTTGCAGCAGCACCTGCGTGCGAAGTGTTTTAAATCTGACACGAGTTGGCTAGCTCATCGGAAACTGCAGTCCTGTCAGAAAGCGGTGGTTCAGACGACAGGGTTTTCGTGACGCTCGTTCCGTTCTCCTGTCTTTTCCTGGGTGTATCGCGTCTTCTTATTCCACAACCCAATTTCGATTTACACTGTGCGTCGAGCTCAGCCACTATGCGAGCGTGCATGACAGAGAAGCCAAACCTTTCTTTGGTAGGAGGCGCGCCACCCTGCCCGTAAAAGAAGTAACGAAACACGGTGGAACGAAAGGGAAATGGAACCAGGGCCAGACCGGTATCTCCTACATTGTAGCTCAGCGAGAACGAGGACACAAAAAAATGATCATTTCTTATACTATGTGCCGTGGCACATGGATAGTGTCACGGCGCGTAGTGTCACAAATGCTTTTCTTTGAGTGTGTCCTGGTGTGCGTCCGCGCGCGTTTTCTGTGTGTGTCCACAGTGTGCCGGGACACATAGTGTCGCTACACGCTGCGTCATTGTGCCACGCAGTGTCACGGCACGTAGCATTGACACAGAAAACGCCGTGACAGCTGTCACGGCACTGTCACACTCACTGTCACAAAGCACAGTGTTACGGTGTGTCACCGCGCACGGAACATTTGACGAAACACGGCGCTGTGTGTAGTGCTGCGTGTCATCACGTGACGTTGTATGACGCATTCAAATGACGTCATCGAATAACGCTTTTCCTGACGTATGCAGGGCACCGGTAGAACACGACCGGTAACAAATAAATAAATAAATGAAAATAAAAGGTTGCACGCAAATCTGCGCCACGTTCTTGCGTATAACACTACAGCCAGGGCAAGCACGTGGACAAGGGTTAATTCTTAGGTGGGCTAGTTCGTTGGTTCGTGAACACTGTAGCAGAACATTGCAAAAAAATGGGACATTGAACGCACGGCACGCAGCTCCCTGTGGCTAATAACATTAATTAGCACATAGCTTGTGCTGTTTGCGTGGCCGTAGCAGAATTTAATGTAAAGGACGGTTGGAAAAGGACCAATGTCGGCGTGTTTTTACACCCGCCGAATGTTGGCCTTTACTGTCCGATACCTGCCTCCCCAGGACGTCAATTGTTATGAACTATTTGGAGGAAAACTATTGCGTACACTGTGCAATATCTGTTCCTGTTGTTATGACCATGCGTAAGACATTGACATCTTAACTATGGCAACACTTTGCATATCAAGGAAAAGACATCATAAGGGAGAACAAAAAAAAAAAAAAGAAACGAAACCCACGAACAGGAATAAAATGTTTAAGAATGACGCTTGAGCTTGGCCTTCAATTAAGAGTGGAACGTGATAGCGTCGTAATCGGGTCCCCGTGCGCATCGCCTTCAGCCATGCCGCGAGTAAAGGAAAGTTTGTGCGCGCAACATTGGCCGTTTCAAACTATCTTAGGATGTCTACTGGGTGTAGTACAGTTGCTAAGTGCCCACTATATTCGCCACCACTCTTCCTTTTGCGAATTGGCGAAGGACCCACTACTCGTCCCTAAGGTGCCACGCGCACCTGCGCAGCCGCACGCTTTGTATTGGTTAGGCACTCTAAACCAACCACTCGTTGCGCAAGTCACCTGTTTTGACGCTTGGTGCAATCCTGCGGCCCAATATTACGTGCGTTAAGGAGATTCCACCCGCTACATGACATTCTTAAAGCGTTCTTTTTTTATGAAGCAGTTTCAAGCATTGGCGGGGCTCCATGGTAGAACACCTGCTTTCCACGCAGAACGTCTGTATTTGATTTTCACTCGGGCCGAAGATGTTTTATTATTTATTTATTCGCCGCTATCTCGAATTTTTGCTCACGGACAACGCTGATTTTCCGCTCACAACCAGTGACGCTGACGCCGGAATTTCTGCGCAACGAACTCTTCAACGCTATCGCGTTGAAAGGAACACAGTACAGCGCTGTGCCCTGTGTGTTCACTGTCCCCCCCCCCCCCCCCTTTTCTTGCGCTGTTCGGCCGTAAAGCACGTGGATGCTGCTATGTTACAAGGTATCAGAAGAAAAAAAAGCTATGTATGTCTAAGACAAGCCAAAAGTAGAACCCTAGCTGCAGACCGGAATATACAGGTCAGCCTTGACCAGCGCCTTACGGCTAATCTAGTCGACCGGGGTTGCACCGTGGGTCCTTGGGAGAGGTTTTTCACCTCGCCGGCTATAGGTCGCTCCTCAGTCGCCACGAGGCCCCACTTCCACGCCAACGCCGCCTCCTCTCTTTCTCCGCAACAGCCCACCAGTGCAGCGTTCGTTTTGAACAGTCGTCACCCACTCAGTGTATATGCCGGGGCCAGGATGTAGCGAGCGGTTTCGAAAGTACGCGTTCCTTCTTTCTCTCCCTTCAAGAAAGACAGAAAAAAAAAATACTGAAAGAGACGAAGACGTGAAGAAGAAAGATGAAGAAGAGACTAGAACACCCAGCCCTTCTTGCGCTTCCCTTTCCTTGCCCCGTCACACAGACTCTCCTGGGATACGTGGGCAAGGAACAGAGCGGAAACAGGCAAACTCCTCTAGAACTGTGCTTGCGCAGGAGCAGTTTATGCCGTTCGCTCTTTTTTTGCGTTGGGTGCTCTCGCGCAATGTCTGTTCCCCTGTGGCTCGCTGAGAATGTCTAGACTGTGATGTAACGTACCCGTGCACGAGAAAGAACCGAATAGTAGTGTGGCAGCGTCCGTATTACCTAGCACACAGCTGTATGAATTGGCACGATGGATCGAATCTCACGGACAATAAAGCGTGACTCGATCGAGTTGAGTTGATACGAATTGGCGCCGCCATTACGATTGTCTGCTGCGTTACTCACGTGTAGATGGCGCGGCTCGGTGTCACCGTACCACGTGATACTCGTCCGCTTTATTTAGTCCCCTTGGTGCGAATTGTGCCAGTCTTCCGCGGTGTGGTCAGAACCATCATCATGCCACAGCGATACCGCACGACTTCACAAAGCTTGAACGTGAAATGCCAAGAAATGCTTAGCTGTAAACAGAACGGACACAGAAGAATAACGTGACAATACAAAATATTATGAGTACGAAATGGAGCTCGGCAGCTGGGCCACATAATGCGAGGACAGATAACAGGTGGTCACTTAAGAGACACGGAACGGGTGCCACGTGATGGGAAGCGCAGCCTAGGACGGCATCGAGTTGAGTGGGGTGACATGGTATGGCATAGTAAACTTTATTGAGGTCCTGCAGAGCGCGTCTCAACACGCAGCAGGCCGCTCCCAAGTAGGGACCGGAAGGCCAAGCCTCTCGGCCGCATCGTGGGCCTGCTGGACAGCCCAGGGTTGGTCGATGTAATTGGAAAATTTGCAGGCGTCAAGTGGAATCACCTCGCGTAAATTGGATGATTGTTGGGAGATGCTTTCCTACTGCAGGGGACACATGATCACAATGATGGTGATGACCGGACTCGGCATCGCATTCGCAGAGATCAAGATTGCCCTTGTAATCTTGGGCCATGCCGCATGGGCTACCTGGGGCGAGGCATACTTAGTACCGATATAGCGGAAGTGAACGCGCGAGCCGACCTTCGATCACTTTGCATAAAGAACAAATCGAAATGCTGAAACAGTTATATTTCTTGTGAGCAGACCCCGCACGAAGTACGTGCCCATTTGACCGAACGCTGCCATTCCTGAGCATGCACAATGTATTTCTGCGTCTGCCCTTTTTTCTTTCTTTCTTTCTTATCCCGCCGCTGTGAGACCTTTCAGTTCATAGTCGGCGTTCGTCCCTTCTGGTTTCTATTCTTTTGTGTCCCTGTTTGCTCGCCGTACTTCCACGACGAGAAGCCCTCACACCAACTATACATCTCATCTTTATGTCGTTCATGAGTTAGTGTGAACTTGGAGGCATTGTTCATTTATGGCATATTCGGGAGGTCGTTCGAGAGCGCTCTGATGGTCTATGAAAGTGATAAATTCAACAGCTTTAAATCTCTATGACGAAAACAAACAGGCATGCAATGTCATGTTCCTCCTTTCTTACCATGCACTGGCCCGGCTATTTTAGTAGCAATGCTTGGTTGCTCCTTTACGTAAATTTGTCAAAGCCTCCGGAGCGCCACAGAGCCACGACATTTGGACCCTACGGTCACAGGACAGTACCAGCACTGTGGGGAGGTGGTGGTCACCTACCAGGGCCGTACCCAGGAAATTTTTCAGGGGGTGTTTGTGTGCAGAACCGATAACTTTGGCAACTGGTGGTCGCTGTGAAGGCGTGAAAGTATTATAGTGTCACCCGAAAAGTTAAAGCATGAAAAAATTTCGGGGGGTGTCAGAACCCCCTCAACCCCCCCCCCCCTTAGTTAAGGCCCTCTCACCTACCATATAGCGTGGGCCTGTCAAAACAACACAACCCTTACTCCTCACCCAAACCATACACGAGAGGACTCGGAGGCGGCCCTGCTCGACTTCTCAGAGCTTCAGGCCCAGCAGCCCTTGGTACGGAGAGCCAGGACGGCGGCTCCAACCAATGGGGGTCCCGGAATAGGGACTCCACCTAGTCTGTAGGGACCTCTAAAGAGGTCCCACACCTCTTGTTTGTTAACAAATGCTTTTCACCACTGCCACCGGAGCGCTCTGAAACAACCGTCCGAATATATCATTAGAGAAAGAGGTTCCTTAATGAGTTCTGGAGACGTTCTTCCAGGACACATGCTTGTTGCATGCTATTCCAGATGTGTATGTTGGAAAAGGACATACGATTGCGTAGCGACACGAGAAGATATAGAACATATACGAAACACACCATGATGCTGAACAAGTCAAGTCTGTTTCAATTTAGACCAGTGTCTCAAAAAAGTTCGAAAGTGCTTTGTTTGCTTGAGGCGCATAGGCGTCAGCTGCGCGAGATGCATGGATGGATAAGCTTTAGTGATTAAACAAGGAGGGAGGGGTGGAAATAAGGGAAAGGGTAGTGTGATTAAGAGCGGGTGATTGGATGCGCAGCCAGGTTTAATGGTGGCCTCAGATGCGCTGCGTAAGATGCATAGCCATAGATGTTAGTTCATGGACCAAAGAACATCTCTTAGCTAAAGAAATTGTCTTCGGTTGATGTCCAGACAAGATATTAAGGTTCTGCTGCACAAAATCGAACTAAGTATACCTTAATGGCGGTTACAGCATCCAGTAACTATGGCAACCACGCACGGACGTCGCGGCTCTCCTGAATTCCCTCTGTGCCACTCTAACCGAGAATCTATTGTCTTTAGCGATTGCCCAGTCCAGGCATTAAGCATCTTCTGCGCACAACTGTACCGTGTATACATTAAGTATTGTAACAGCATTCTGTAGCTATGGCAACCACCCACGGCTCGGCTGTTCCGAATTCCTTCTGTGCCACGTGCGTCCAGAACTGTCTACTTTTTTTTTCGCTCGCTCCAACGTGTCACGCACGTTGCAAAGCCAGCAAGCAGCAATGTTGGACGGCTGCAGTGGTCGTCCTAGCTGTTGCGTGATTCTTGGCTCGCTAACTGCAGCCGGGCTTCGCAAAGCAGAGAAGCGCCACAGTCACCACCGCTGGCACTGTAAGTCAGGGCAGACGTTCAGGCCTGTAGGTGTCGTAGAACAAAAAAAAAAAAACGACTTCAAATACTGAAAAACGAAGAAAGACAAGTCGAGAATAACGGTTAGCGAGGCGCTCCCTAAAGACTGCGAAGAGAGGCCTAGGAGGGCTTGTTGAAATAATGATCGTTATACCGGCCTGTGACACCTCTAGGCACCGCGAACAAAACAAAAATTGAAGCAAGCACTGCGCCGGTCTTGGAACAAAAAGATGACAGGGCGCAGGAGAGCAGACGAACAATAAGAATAGGATAGCAGACGACAAAAAAAAAACGGTGCCATAAAGTCCTAGCATTCCACGACGACGACTTTCGGAGCTAGGGCCCACTAATTTCTCTCACACTTCTCTCGTCTCTGTAACCCTAAAGTTCTGGAACTTTCCTCCTCGCCTTTTTTTTTCTTGTTTGTTCGTTTGTTTCGGGAAACAACGAGACCAAAAAAAAAAAAAAACGAGACGGGGACACAAGAACGGGGCCTCCTCGAGGGTTAGCTGCGTGTCTAGACTGCAGAGCTATAGAGAGGGAGGGAAGATGCGTTGCGTATACGGCAATTGCTTGGCTAGCTAGCCGGCTAGCTAGCCAGCTTCTGCGAGAGAGAGAGAGAGAGACAGACGACAAGCGCTGAGCGATGGTGCAGACGGCGCCGTGCCATGAAAGAAAGAGAAAGGCGGGACGTGCCCACGGTTCAACGGCCGTCCCACTGTCCTTGTTGGACCCGACACGTCGTTTAGCAGTCCTTGGAGGAGTCCTAGCTCTTGGACCCGAGCCTTCTTTTTAACAGCGGAGCTCCTTAAGCTCGGCAAACACCCGTGTCGCGCCACGACAAGAAATCGCCTAGCTATGAGGTCACGTCGCGTTGCCTAGCAACCACCTGGCGTAGCTGCACCTTCCTTGCCCAGCTTGGAAACCGCTTACATGACCACGTAACAACTAGTCACGCGACCAAACTCACGTAGCATCACGTAACAACTAGTCACGTGGCATGCTCCCGCTAAAACCACGGAACAACTAGTCACGTACGGGATATGTCCCCGCCAAAAACCACGTAACAACTAGTCACGTGACATGTCACCGCAAAAAGCACGAAACAACTAGTCACGTGACATGTGTTCCTGTCAAAACCGCGTAACAGCTGCTCATGTCACCAGAATGACTTTGTACGGTCATGTAACAACTAGTCATGTGACCAGTTCCCGCCAAAACTACTAGCTAGCTACACATGGCCACGTTACAGCCAATCCCGTACGTGACCAGTTGCATGGCGGCACTGCGTTTCTCCTCGCCCGGTGAGTTAATTGCGCAAAACTTAGCATCTCTAGCAAAAGCTTGTCACTACTAGCAAAAAACGTAGAAGAAGCTAGGTCGAACACTAGCTCGGCTGTAGGTTCCAGCCTTGCAGGGGCGTAGCCAGGGGTTCAACCTCCCCCCCCCCCCTCACCCCGGAAAATTTTTGGTTTTGCATGTGCATATATGCGCGCACATCTACACACGCACATACATAAAGTATGGCTGACCCCCCCCCCCCCCCTCCCCTCTGAAAAAATGACTGGCTATGCTACTGCAGCCCTGCGCCACTAGTGCTAGATGCGCACATATTTTTTAAAGACGCGGGCAGCGAGCACCGCTCATTCCCATCTGCCTTGCCGAAGATACGTGCATGCTTGAAGCTTTCACAAGAGTCCGTAGTGTGCCATACAAACGCAATATGAACCTTGCAGCTCGTGGCCCTGAACCCTTGCGTCCTTTGCTTCACTTCAGTCGCAGTGATCGTGTAGTAGTACTTGTGTGCATGCCGCCGGGCGTCGAGACGTGACGTTGTAACTTGGCTGCCTGACAATAAGAAGCGCACCCGTTGCCCTAGAGTCTTGACAGATCACGCGCGGGACGTTATAAATGATGATGCCGGCCTCGATCTATACACTGGGAGCCTGGCAAGATCCTGCTGGTCTCCTATATAGCCTCGTGTAGAGTGTATATCGCGTCGTTTTCGTCCGGTATATGGGTGTTGTCACACCCGTTTCGTGACATTGCAGAATCAGGAGGGGTACGTATAGATGAAGAGATACATAGATAGATGCATAGGCACAAAAGAAAGGTAGGGAGGTACGTATGCAAGTATCCAGCTTGCTACCATGCGGCAAGTGTAGTGGCAGAGTACAAGAACGTCGACATTAGATAGATAGATAGATAGATAGATAGATAGATAGATAGATAGATAGATAGATAGATAGATAGATAGATAGATAGATAGATAGATAGATAGATAGATAGATAGATAGATAGATAGATAGATAGATAGATAGATAGATAGATAGATAGATAGATAGATAGATAGATAGATAGATAGATAGATAGATAATGCGCATTGTCATATCGACAATGCGCAAACTTCACAGAAAAAAAAGGGAAAAAAAGTCTTCCGTGACTTCTTGCTGACTGACCCCCCCTTACCCCCTCGCTTCGGTCCTCAGCCCTTATTCAATGACCTAGGCAAAAGGGAAAACTTCTGCTTCAAGGCTTCTTCGTAGTACACAGTCTAGACTATATATATATATATATATATATATATATATATATATATATATATATATATATATATATATATATATGTGTGTGTGTGTGTGTGTGTGTGTGTGTGTGTGTGTGTGTGTGTGTGTGTGTGTGTGTGTGTGTGTGTGTGTGTATATCTTACCATGCGACCGCATGGTAAGATCATTTATCCTGTGCGTATTTCATCCAGTCTCTTGATTCCGCCCAGCAAGACTCCGTGAAAGCATCCGGCGCCATGGAAACGTTCTCAAACGAGACGGGAGAAGAAAAAAAGAAACGCAAATGGATGTCCGAGAGAGGGTCCTGCTAGGAAACGAACGTCACCGTGTGCGTCACGCGCAGCAGCCCCTGGTCATCCGGGCAAGTGTGACGTACGCGCTCCGGATGCAATCCATTTGCTTGCGTCACGCCTTTTTGTCGTCAGCCCCAAGAGACACTACCCTCACTTACCATTGCAGCACCCTTTTGGTCTTTCCTCTTTCTTTTCTTTAATTGTTATTGTTATTGTGTTTATATTTTACCCGTCTGTCCTTCTGGGTTCTCTTCTGAGCTGGACCATCCCACTTCACTTCTGCCTTCTTCTGGCCGTGATTATTTTTAGAGGTCATTCCTGCTTCTTTCTTTTCGTTTTTTTCTTCTCCAAATCATTCGTCACGTTGTGGGCTCAAACTGCCATTTCTTTCTCTCCATGTCTTGCTGTCTTTTTGAACGTGCTACTTCGTGCGATCGTTCAGTGAAGAATAAAGTTGCGACGCACAGGATTCGAAACACCGAAAGCAAGCAAGTAAGAAAGAAAGAAAGAAAGAAAGAAAGAAAGCTTTTTTTTTTTCATCTTCCGTGCACCCAATCACGTCTCGTAAACGTTCGCCATATCTTTCTAGCAATTGCGGCCGTTTCAATACTGTCAGCCTGTTTCTATCGCGAACATAGTACCCAGCTCACTACAATGTGCCCAGCTGACTAAAAAGTACCCAGCTGACTACAATGTACCCAGCTGACTATGCCTGCAAGGAAACGGCGTCCCTCTGTCGCACACTTCATAGTCAGCTGACCACAAAGCAGTCAACCGACTACATAGTACCCTGCTGACTCTGTCGCACACTTCATAGTCAGCTGACCACAAAGCAGTCAACCGACTACATAGTACCCTGCTGACTCTGTCGCACACTTCATAGTCAGCTGACTACAAAGCACCCAGCCGACTACAATGCACCCAGCTGACTACAAAGTACCCAGCTTACTACAAAGTAACCAGATGGCTATGTCTGCGTGGAAACGGGGGCCCCTGTCACACGCGTTCACTTTCGAGCGTACTCGACTGAATGCTTGCAGTTCTGAAACTCAACGCGCGACTAATTAAATGCAGATCAGATCACAGGTCGAGATCACACAACGCGGTGACAACTCGCCGTACCTTAGATCCAACGCGAATCGAACTCGATGCTAATCGAAGTAACTCGCGGCAGATCGAACTTCACTGTGACATCCGAATTCTGTTCTGCTCGAATTCGGTGCACATTGAACTCGATGCTTGAACATCGAAGCCATTTCATCCAGAATTAAAATATTTCTGGTCGAATACAAGTCATGCGTCACTTTTAAAGCACGCTTGACTGATCATGACGAGTAAAAAAAAAATTCATGCAGATATGTTTCAGCGACTATGAAAATCTTGTGTATAACAGCAGTATCAGATAGCCGGTGAGTCTTTCTCTGTAGTACTGTGGCGATCCTAAGATGGATGCGGACGTCTGCACTGCGCCTACGTGCCCGAGTGTAACCTTCGCGCATGCGCCGCTGCTGCTTTCGGCGTTTCTCGTTTAACGACTTGCGAAGGAAACGCTGGTAGAAAAGAACAAAATGAGACGAAAGGGGCGGCCTTGCGCAATCGAGAGCTTCTTTCAGACTTCTTGTTCACGTGGCTGCGGTAACACGCTGTCCTCACTGCTGAAGGTCATCCGCGAGTGTGCATCACTGAATGGGTAGAGTATGACTGCTGGACCAGCTGAACACTCAACAAATGAATCCGTTTTCTAATAAGTCAAAATTAATTTCTGTCGCCTAGCGTTCTTCAGGTCAATCGCTTCCGCAGCTTAACTATATACTGCAAGTTCACTATGGGGACTCGCAAGGACACCACCCTGACGATTACTCGGGTGTGGGAGTGAATGCTTCTTTCGTGGTTGACTCCTTTCGGGGAGTTCTCGTAAGCCTTACTGCCCATGTTTGAAAACCTTCAATACCGGATATCGCGAATTCGAACAGGACAAAGAAGGATCCACAGATGCACAGGACAGTCGCTGTGTTGTCCTGTTCGAATTCACGCTATCCGGTATTGAAGGTTTTGAACCAACTAGTCCAGCAACGTATTTTGTTAAGCTACGTTTGAAAAGGTGTGCTCCGGTTGGGCGTAAGCACGCTAAGCTTAGTCAGTTGGTGTATATATGCGAGAACGTTCACAAAAAGGAGTGAACCAACTCCGTGTTTAAGCCCCCCGCCCCCTCCATTTGAAAATCACGCTGATTGGGCGTAAACATGCAGATAGATAGATAGATAGATAGATAGATAGATAGATAGATAGATAGATAGATAGATAGATAGATAGATAGATAGATAGATAGATAGATAGATAGATAGATAGATAGATAGATAGATAGATAGATAGATAGATAGACAGATAGACAGACAGACAGACAGACAGACAGACAGACAGACAGACAGACAGACAGACAGACAGACAGACAGACAGACAGATAGATAGATAGATAGATAGATAGATAGATAGATAGATAGATAGATAGATAGATAGATAGATAGATAGATAGATAGATAGATAGATAGATAGATAGATAGGAATAAAGAAACGGCTGGGATCAATACAGTCTGCCCTCGCTGACGCGTGAACCAAAGACCCAGAAAAACGGAACTCGCCCAAAGTTCACAGCCGGTCAAGGTCTTGACTTGCCAAACGACTGGAGCAAACTATACTTCGGTGTGTACCGGTCGTCCGCCCTTCCTGCGCCGAAGAAGAAGAAAAGAAAGTTACGAAGACGAGTCGAAAGCGGTGACCAAACAAACATTTGCAAACGTCAACGTAAAGGGAGATAAAATAGAGTCCGTGGGAAAGCGCATATATGAATAAGTACGTCGAACGGGTTTGCGGTGGAAAGCTCGCGTCGTCTGCTAACTTCTATACGGGCGTGCCGAAAAGCAGACGAAAAAACTCGCGCAGACGACGGATGCTCGCAGACGGACGTGTATATGCGTGTGCTGTAGTCTGGCACGTAACAGGCCGTCTGTTTTTCGGTTCCCGGTTTTCTTCAGTTTCGTATTTTTTTCATTGATTGCCTCGCAATGTTATTTTAACCCAGTTTTCGCGAAGCCATTGGCCGTACGTTTCATTTCTCGCTGTTTGCTTTCCTACTCGATCGTCTGCTTCATTTTCTCCTGTCGTCTGGCAGACGTTTCGCAGACGCCAGTCCGAGAATTAAGCCTTCAGTGTTGTTGTTTTTTATCTACGTGCTCCCTGTTTTGTAATCAGCGTTGCTTCAACAGAGCACGTTTGTTTACGGTGCCGTTCAAACAAAGAGCTTGGTCGCCATTAACTGCGGGAAAAACTACAGCTAGCACTCGCGGCGTTGCGTAGGATTTTAGCGCCGTGGCGATTACGAAGCGTTTCATAAGCATCGAAAGCTTTGTGTTGCTTGCTCTACTATAAAACGCGGCAACCCTGCTGAAACGGCTGCTTTCCGCGGCTGCCGGTAGGCGGCGAAACAAGTTTACGTAACGGCCGCTTGGCTTCAGCTGGTTTCCCCATGAATGAAATAGACTTTCCAATTGTTTTTTGTTTCAAAATCAGGCAAGTAAGAGCGCCAAGTGTGGCATTAAACTATCTGGACCGTAAAAGTGTATTCTTATGCGAAATTTAAGCAACAACAGCGCTGCTGTTAGCTCGGAATCTTGTTTTCTAAGCGCCAGTAGCTATCACCTACTAAGCCTAACGATGAAAAATCCTTGAACACGGGGTATCGCTGGAGTCAACGCTTCGACAAGTGACCTTGTCTTCTTCAAGGCAGCAGCTGCGACGAAGACATCGCCACTTGTCGAAACTTTGGCTCCGGCGACACTCGGTGTTCTAGTATTTTTCATTCGCTTCAAGCGTCCATCTGCCCCTTACCTTCTGCCTAAGCCTAATGGACGTACGTCTGCAAACGGACGGCCATGTTTACAGACACTTAATCGTTGTCTGGCCTGACGTCTCTGTTTAGCTCATTCGTCTGTTTTCCGTCGCCGAAGTCAGGGTCAGTCTGTGCGTGAATTATAGGTTGTACACGTGCGCCATGCAGACGTGAATGACGTATGAGGTGCCAGGAAAAGATCTCGTATTAAATTTAAGACATGGGGGGCGACAAGGGAACGATACAAACTGTTGCTTGGCTACCAGCCCCCTGACTGCCATGTTTACCTCGTCGGTCCCGTTTTCAGCGTCGGACCCGGTGCCATCGCAGCGGCCGTCATCTCTGCTGCTACTTTAGACTGCGTGACACACATTGGTGCGCAGATTCAACCATGCAGAAAAGACGGCCGTGGTCACCCATACCAGATTCGCTTCTGTTTTTTTTTTTGTTTTTTCACTTTTTTTTAAACTGCGGAGCAGTTTAAGGTACCTCTCTGTCGTCATCTCATGTCTCGCGATGGCGCGTCACGCAGGCCCGACGTTTGATGCACATAAGCTGAGCGGGTTGCACGTTTGGAACGCCAGTGCTTGCTTGCCCGTGAACGCCAGCGTCGTAGAAGGGCTAATTCGTCTGTCCCAGCCAGCGAAGTGAAGGAGAAACGCCAGCGTCGGACTTTAGGCATAGATCTAAGGCGGACAGAAGCGGAAGCGAAATGTCAGCGCTGGGAGTCAGACGCACCGCGCTCGGAGCAGCAAACAGTAGAAAAACAGTAGGAGACCATAAAACAGAAAATAGATAATCGCAAAACAAATCAGATAATCACAAGAAAACAATATAAAAGGATAGAAAACATCTCGTAACCACACGAAAAGGACAGAAAAGAGCACAAGAGAGTAGATAAACACAATTAAACAACAGATAAACACAAACGGGTAAACAGACAGGGAACTAGCTTTGATTTTTTCCGCCGCGCTTTCACCTACAACTCGCGAATATACAATGTACATTGAATTCCTTCTAGAAGATATTTATTGCGCAACATTCACAAATTAGCGCATCGGCCTACATCGATTTTCGACCGGAGTTGAAAGAACGATAGAACGGCCGGCGGTTTTACGTATCCAAAACGCGCGCTCTTTTTTTCTTTCAGTTTCACAAGATCAACACCAGCGCGAGTACATTTCGCCAGATTCAGCGGAATCACGTCGACACATCCGCGACACTGGGCAGCTGTTGCTTTCTGTTTTGCTTGCTCGCGTATTTCTCTGGGGCGACAGCTTCCCCTGCGTCGTCTTAGGGCTACCGGGGTTGTCGCTTTATGCCACACCTGTCACATATCGCATCTTAGCGTTTTCGGAACTGTCCGAGTGCTTCTTGGCGGACGGCGACGGCCCTAAAAGACAGTGCCAAGTCGACCGCAAGGTCAGCCGCTACGTAACGCTTGCGTCTTCTGCCCACCCCGACGAAATGGCTCCCGTACGTACTTTAAACTCTCTCGTAACACACGCACACACACCTCCGTGTCCTTGCTGTTTTGTTTTGTTGTTGACAGGTGTAACCGCATTTCATAATCCGCTCGTTTCAGGCTAAAGTACGTCCTTAAACGCTTCACGCTAGGGTGGCCGCTAGTGTGAACACCGTGCTATGTACTTTCGCGTCTTCTGCTACATTTCTGCAACGACAGACGGCGAGCAGAAGTCACTAGCGAGATGTCGGCTGCAAGATGACGGGACGACGAGCTAAAAAAGATGAAAAAAAGACGTTCGCGTGCCCACTTAACGATCACATCGCGGGTGCCGTGAGGTACCGCTATCAATTCTTATCTCGACCGTTCCGCACAACTTGAAGGAAACGTCTCTAAGGCGTTTCGTCGCATAGATGAAATGCCTGTGATGGAGACGGAGTTTCGTGCCCTCCCATTGCTAAGTGCTTGAGACGGCAACATCGCAAGTTGGTCTTGTTTGTTTTTGATGGTATACGAGTCTATGTGAGACCAGTATTTTGCGTCGTGCCTGTGCTACTAGGCGCAAGTTGCCGAACTTCTTCATGGGCGAAGAAAAGATAAACAAAGGTGGGAAGTCTGGGTGGGCCTCTCAAATTGGGGCCGCATTGTCGACGCCGGGGCAGCTTTTTTGTCGCGTTTGGGCGACGGGCCAGCGGGAGCGAGTTGATTTACGCAGTCTCGACGCAGTAATGTGAAGCCACCGGCCGGAACAGCCCAACTTCCTTCGATTTTTGTTTTGTCTAGCTTCTAACTTACGTATTACGACTGTATAGGAGCTAGGGTCGCGCGGAGTCTACTACTTGTCGTGGTCGTGGCGTCGATCGTTAAATTTTCGCAGGCGACAGACAGACCAGAGAAAAAGAAAAACCCCTTTTCTTCGCGACGTAGCGCGCCGTGATTTCGGATCGATAGATTACGAGTTGTACCACTACACGACTGTCGCGCATTGATGAACAGCGTTTATCCGTTTCTCATTTTTGCGGGGTGAAAAAGGCTTGCGCCCGAGTCGTCGCCTACGATCGAATGCGTCGAGTCAGTCCCTGCGTTTTGCCCCGTTCTTTTTTTTATTTTTTTAAATGTAAGTGTTGCCAAAGCAGTGTCGTCTGCATTGATCGTCGTCTGGTGTGTCGTCTGCCACGCCTGCTCATTAAACGAATGTCGTCTGGTATTGATACATACCGTCTGCTATGTCGTCTGGTACGCCTACTCACCAAACAAATGTCGTCTGGTATGGTTTGCGTACCGTCTGCAATATCGCCTGGTATTGCTTGCGTACCGTCTGCTGTGTCATCAGCCACGCCTACTCATTAAACGAATGCCGATCGCCTGGTGCGGTTTGCGTACCGGCTGCAGTATCGTCCGGCACGCCTTCTCACCAAACGAATGTCGTCTGCTATGTCGTCTGGTACGACTGCGGGCATATAATACACGCCAGCGAAACCGACGCTAACGGACCAGCTCTAGATGCGCGGGAGGAGGTGCTTTGTTTTGACCACGACCGAAAGGTCAGCGGCTTCTTGATGAGCGGCGCGGAAGGTTTAAGAACACAGTTTAACAACAAAAGAGAAGAAAAACGCAACCGATGTTGTCGTTTTGGTGGGTCAGGCGAGCATGAGGGTCTGCCCAGCTTGCACGAGCGGTGTGTAGCCTGTTAACAAAACTTTAGGTGATTACTACGAGACGCGTCGGAAGGCGCCGGCTGGGGCGAGAAATACAGAAAGGAAAAGAAACCGAGCGTGCGAGGGCATTAACTTGTTTGCGCGGCGTCGGAGCGCCTTCCTGTGGATTGCGTTGCACCCCCGAGTGCTGACCATGCGGCCACGCCAAGCGGCCTAGATCTTTGTTCGCTTTTTGTAGGGTTTTCTGGGAAACCCTTCACTGCCGATTTCCTTCCACAACTAACACTCCCTCGTGTTGTTGTTTAGAGCTGCGGTGTCTGAACAGAGACGTGTGGAAGTTTGCACGGAGTTCCACAAATAAAACCCCTTGTGTTGTTGTTTAGAGCTCTGGGTATTCGAACAGAGACGTGGGTACCTGAACAGAGACATGTGCATGTTTGCACGGAATTCCACAGCTAACGCCCCTTGTGTTGTTTAGAGCTGTGGGTATCTGAACAGAGACGTGTGCAAGTTTGCACGGAGTTCCACAACTAACACCCCTTGTGTTGTTGTTTAAAGCGGCAGGTATCTGAACATAGACATGTGCAAGTTTACACAGAGTTCCACAACTAGTGTTGCCGTTTAGAGCTGCGGGTATCTGAACAGACACGTGGATATCTCAACAGAGACGTGTGCAAGCTTGCACGGAGAGCCCGAGCAAGCGTCTCTCCTCCTGCGTTCACCAAGCTCCCTTGTTCTCGCCGTCAAGTGTCAAGTTTAATTACATTGAGTCTGCCCTAGGCCACAGCACTCCTCCAAACTCTCAACGTCCCAGTTTAGGTTAAGTACCATTGCCACTTCTCTCGCCTCGCCGCATCCTGCGTTTCCTCGGAGACAAACACCATCTCGATGGGCGAACTGAAGCCAGCGTCAAGACCGGGGCGAGAAAGAGCAGTTAGGACGGTGCCAATTTAGATTTGAGGCGCCTCGAAAAATGCCGACCCACCGAGACGATGACCGCGAAAGCGCGAACGCTCGCAGAGACCTTGCCAGTGTCAGCCGCCACTTCCCAGTGCTTGCTCGTGCCGGATGTTGGCGCCTCGCTTCTCGTCCTCAGGATGCTTTGATTGTCCCGACACTTCCTGACGTTTAGTTTTCTTTAAATCTTTTGTCTCCCATCTCTGAGGAGGGCACATCGTCTCGATGCCGTGTACAGGGAAGCAATGGACGGGGAGAGGGACGTATTTTTAGATGGCTTGGAGACTGGATTCTGAACCTGACTAACTTGGCAGGACCCCGATGGTTCTGACGTATCGGAAGGCCTGCACTGTCGTTCACTCACAGCAGGAAGCGTAAACACGTCTGTTTTCGTCTTGGGTCTTCTGGTGGGTCAGTATGGTTACATCACTGCGGGGCGAATCGCACTCGTTGGGTTGGAAGAACGGAGCGGCTCGTTACATAACAATCTGATGGGGTGCGGCTAAACCGTCCGCCAGTTGGGTAACCTCGGAACCGAAGCCAATGTTGCCGCGACATTTGCGAGCCTCTGTGCTGTGTCAGCTCTAACCTTTACCGACAGCTACAGCCGCACTCCCTGTATCTTGACGTCCCGTAAGAAAGATGTTAAACTTTTCAGACTGCAGTAAACAGCTACCAGTGGCTTTCGCAATCACTCTTGCAATTGCAAGCGGTGGTACCTTGAGTCCATGGAGAGAAACGTGAGGTCTACACTCAACCATTGTGCTCACACATGTGTTGGTTTCGTGGTAGCAAGATTAATTCATTCTGGAACTCTCATAGAACACGCAGTGCTTTTCACGTTACTGGCTGCACTGTCTTGTGAGCATTACTGCGATGACACCCGCTGCAGCGACTCGATGGCCGGTGTGAGGTCAAGGGTTCAACTCTCGACTGCAGTGGCCGGATTCGATGGGAACAAAATGCTAGAGGACCTCGTGCAATTAGATATAGCTGCATGTCAAGGATAAAAGGATCCCCAGGTGGTTGAAATTAATCTGAATATCCTTCACTACTGTACGCTTCACGATCATGTTGTTTTCGCACATGAAATATAACACTTTGCGACATGACGTCCTCGTTTGGAGAAGCGACTTACTTTTGCTATTTCTGTGCATTGTTGGCAAGGAAGAGACCGCAGACACTGAGCTAATGGTAACCGAAGCGTTCTTCTGGCCTAAAATTCCATCATCTCTGGTTGAAATATTTTGCTACACACAGTCGATTTGGTGAAAGTAGTACAGTGTTTAATGAGATGTTGTAAGTTGAGCATTTCGGTGTGAATTTCAAAATATTTTTTTACCTTTTTTTTAATGCTCTCTGCCAGCAGAAAACAATTACATGCAATTTGAATTGTTGAGATCATGTTTTTGAAAAAAATATAGCATGACTTGCTGTAGAATAGCTGGATAATTATTTATGTTGCAATTACGATTAATTTAAATATGTAATCAATTTAAAAATATAAATCCTGCTTGGATTGCAAAAGGGATGTTTGATTGTTTCACTGAAATTAGCGGTCTTTTCATTTCCGCCTGTGTCTAATCGCACGTTCTGGCCACTTGTCGGTCCCTTTAAGCCACACTCCATTCTCTACGTGCTATAAATTGAAAACTTCACGCTCTACACTCTCCCATATCCGGTTGTGTACAACCACTACTACCCGGAGTTATGCTTGGACACGTGTAGGTTTTGTCATCAAAGGGCGGACCTGAATAGTATACTGGGAGTTTGCTTCAGAGTCACAGGGCGAAATAGTATGTACATTAACGGAGGGCAGTGGGAGACTGTACTTCTCAGCCCAATCCTAGAAGTGCAACTACAAGTCTTTGGCAAGCTGAGGATGCCTTCAGTGCACAAGGACTCATAATTGCCACTTAGTGGAGGGAGTATCTATTGTCCATCAAAATTTGAAGTCTACTGGCCCGATCGTCTCATCCCTGCGTTGCGGTTGTGTACAGGTGCGGGGGACAGCCGGCCCGTGTACTGGGGCATCCAGCTGGACCAGGACCTTCTGGAGACTATAGTGTCCATCTACCCAGAGTGGTTTAGGGACTACAACCTCGGCATCATGGCCGAACAGCAGCAGTCTCCCGCGACGTCCTCGTCTTCGGGCGGCGCCGGCGACGGGAGCGTCCCGTCGCCCCCCGCCCGCGTGGACGAGGCCTCCCTGCAGCAGGCCATGGACCGGAACAAGGAGTGTAAGTGGCGCCCCCTTTCTTCCTCTTAGATTTGATTAATCTTGATAGGCAGACTTCACTAGACTTGACTTGATGCCTTACGTAGCTTGCGAATGCTTGTTGGTCAGCTGCCACCTTGTGCGATGATCAAGTGCCACATGATGCCCTCTGGCAAAAAGAGTGTTCCACAATCACTGCCTTGGCTACAAGTGGCTCTGGCTAGCACTCCCAGGAATTGAAGGGGCACTGCAACACTTTTCCAAGTAATCATCGAATGGCTTCATTAAACGAATTTATTGCCTCATTAATAGATTGCCGCAAAAATTTTTAGAATCCGTCAAGTACGAGCGGAGTTACAGGGGTTTGTCGCACGCTTTAAGTGCTTGCTGTCTCTCCTTTTGTACCAGCGAGTGTGCTGAAAGCTACGCAGGGGGTGGGAGTTTGACAAGGGGGCAAGAAGCTACATACATTCATCAGCGCACATCGTGAGCACTTTTCTATTTTTTTGAATGCGTGCCTTTCAGTGCGATGGTGAGCGCGTGCACGTGCACGTGACGGCATGCTGCGGCAGCCATGGTAATTATGCGGCTCACATTGCTCAAGTCAGCTAATGACTGTGGACATTGTGTCTGTGGCACGGTCATTTGAGTTTATGGCGTCATTTGTCGAGACAAGAGCGAGTGATTCCTTGTGAATTAATTGTAAATACCATGCCGTATGCTACACTATAACGTTTGGCGCACATATTCTCAGGAGCCTCGACTACCTATCGGCAGCGTTTTCTGACCATGCTGAAAAAGTGTTGCAGGGCCCCTTTAAACACACATAAATACCCTACAAAGTGGACGAAGAAGCACTCTCCGCCCTAGCGTAAATGGATGATTGTGGGTTGAGATCCCACAAACGGAAAAGGTGATCTTTCGTGCACTTTAATTCCTTTCAATTTAAGTCAAAATTGTGTTAAACTACAGCATAGAAAACAACCAGTAATGTTCCCTATGCTTTCCTTGTTTTAATTGTTGGTTTCATCAGATGTGTATAACTTTTTAAAAACCTTATGTACCTTGTGACATTTTTCAAATTTGCACGATGGAAGCTCGCGAGTTCTGGTGGCTTATCCTGGGCTACAGTGGGAACAGGTGTGACACGTTATGTAAGGCGTCAACATCTTTGATGGAAATCTGTCTGGATGGGTGGAAGATTGTCGTGTTTAAACTGGCACCAGCCAACTTTAAATGTAGTCCCGACATTGTCAGGTTGACTTGGTGTCTTTCTCAGGGGTTGACTGTCAACCTCTCGAACGAAGGGACCAGATCCCTCCAGACCTTCGGTTTTGACGTTCAACCCCTGAAGGGGGCACCAAGTCCGTCTCTAATCTTTAAAACTACCTCAAACTTCCGCTGGTGCCAGTTTAGCCTCGGGGAAAATTACAGTGCAGTTTGTGGTGCCATGCTGACCTGCCAGCACTGAAGCTTCTGAATAAACTAAAGAAACAGAAAAAAAAGGACACGCAGGCTCAGTCTTCAATTTGTTAATCAACCTCTCAATGCTGTATGAACGGAAAAACGTGTTTTTTGAAGGAATGCCTTATTGGTCTAGACATATTTCATTTCTCCCAAGCGTCGCATTAGAGAAACCTGCATAGACAGTGGCGCCCCCTGAGTGGCAGTCTGGGAAGCTGTGTGAAACAGAAGTGCTTTCCCCAGACACCTCTCCGAAGTACGCATCACTGTCCTTGCTAATATAACTATTCACATATATTTTTGCAAGCGCATGTTGCCAGTCTAAATTGCTTTATTGTTTCACTTTATAACGTCCGTTTGAAACATTGATACGTAGATGGTGGCGCCCCCTTGTTAACGTTCTGGGAAGCCATGCGTGTGCTAAACAGAAGTGCTTTTGCCGAACACCTCCCAGACGTACTTGACCGTCACCCCTGCTGGGATATCGATTCACCGTTTTTCTCTCTCTCTCCTCCACTACCCTCTCCCCTTCTCCTCCTCACTCGGTGGTGACTGCA
This sequence comes from Rhipicephalus sanguineus, assembly GCF_013339695.2. Taxonomy (NCBI): domain Eukaryota; kingdom Metazoa; phylum Arthropoda; class Arachnida; order Ixodida; family Ixodidae; genus Rhipicephalus; species Rhipicephalus sanguineus. Next base: position 135,494,794 of record NC_051182.1, on the reverse strand, counting down.
GCGCTGAAAGTGAAGCTCATGCTTCGGCGGCCCATCACTCAACTCGTGGAACAAGGCATCATGCCATGTGAGTCTTAGCTCCCCTTTTTTTTCGTCACTGCCGTCGTCGTCTGCCTCGCCGCTCGAGCAGACGACGGCACCGGTGAAACTTGGCAGAGCTTAATGCCACGCCGCCTCCGTCGTCTTCTCTCGTGCCCGGCCGTCGTCTGCTCTCGCACCCGGCCGGCTCGGCATCCGTGCCAGTCAGTGGCAACTGCGGCGGGCCGGCAGTGGCGGCGGCGACCGACGGCTGGTGCGACCTTTTTTATTCACGGGGATTTTTGCGTAATGCTGGTGACGGCAGCCCATTTTTCTTTTCGCCAGCCACCTACGCTACGGTGTCGTTTTGTTAAGAGGGGGGGGGGGGGGGAGGCAGCCCCCCTCCACCTCATTTGCATGACAACACAGTCGAGCGCTGTGGAAATTAGCAGCGGCGACTCTTCAGGCACACGTGCAGGGTGAGGTGCTCTTAAAGCGTGTCGTCGGTACGTCTGCGGCTGCCAGCGGCCACCTCTACTTGACTGGGCGCCAGGGCATCTCTTGGCACCCCTTGACCACCTAACGGGGCATGTTGCATGTGTAATGAGGGGGGCCTCCGCTTTATGCGTTTGTGTGTTCTTGGTGTAACTCACTATGCTGGTGGGACATTTTGTATGTGTAATAAGCTTCCCTCTTATTCGTGCGTTTGTCGTTTGTTGGCTAGCGTGCGAGTGTTCCCTCTTCTTTTGTTTCTTGCTGGCTTTCATTTGGCGGTCGCTGTTACTATGCGTGACCGTCTTGCTGGCTGCTCGTTCTCCGGATAATTTGGGATTTGACCGTTCAGTGAACCCGTAGCCCATCGGGTGGTCGCCCGTTTTAGAGATTGCTGGTTGCTTCTCTAGAAAGTTCAAGGGTGCCGTTGCGGAGCAATGCCTTTTTCGATTCTGACGCCTTTCATGCGCTTCGCACTTGCTCTTTGGTAACAGTGATGGGTAAGCACTAAGAGCATGAAAAGCATTGGAATCGGGGAAAAAGGCATCTCTCTGCAATAGCATTCCAGAACTGTCTTGCTTGTGCGAGTGGTTGAAGAACATCTAATGCTTTTGGAGTCGTATGGACTGAACTAATTGTGTGCTCGCGCTCCTGTCTCCCACTGTTTCCGCTTTCTGCCGCTTTAAAGAAGCAGTTTGCTGTGATAAATGTGCCACGGTCTTAAGCGTTTGAGGTCACTCAAGCGTCCTAAGCAGCTTCATTAAGCAGTGGTACAGATGCCTACAATCCTATCTGGAGCACTCGATCGCTGCATTGCAGTACCACGCTAGTAGTAAAGCACTGAACTGTGCCGAGTCACTGGCTACCCGATAAAGTGTTTGAAGCAAGTTATTAGGACTAAGGCGGGCGTTCTAACTAAGCTCAGGGAAGCCAGATCAAGTGTATAGACACCCTTTATGTACATAAGGTGGAGAAGTGAGCCAGTTATAGTCATCATTTCCACCACTCAGTTATATTTTTCCATGAACTAACTTCCTGGGCAAGTGTGTAAAGTTGGGCTAGTCAGTGTGGTGGCTGTCTTGGTCTGCGTCTTCGTTGTGTGTCGTTTATTGGTCACAGTTCTAAACTAGCCCGGAACAGAACATTGTTGCAGAAAAAGTTAAATCAGCGGTCACGAAGTTCAAAGTACCGAGACGATGAACACTGTGCAGTTTTCATACTATTCACTTTGCCACCTTTCCCTTCAGGCAACGTCTACAGAACTGTAACAGCAATACACGAACATTACCTTTATTTGGCAGCAAAGCACTCAAATGTCCTACTCAAAAGCATGGAAAAATCGGCGCATTGTTGCGCGTGCATTACACGCTATATTCGCTTTCGTGGTGCATTTCTTCATGGTCATTAGATTTCCCTGGTATGCATTGCAGGTTCCAGTGTTACTACTATTATAAGCGCTTTACTGATTAACGTTAGCTTCATAATGACGAAGCCTGATTCAGCAGGCGTATACTTCTGTTATTATAAGTATTTGCTACAAAAATATGCTCATTGTGTGCTGATGCCATGAGAAGTATTTAATGTTTGCATTGCTATATTCGGGGATTCGTCATAACTACATTCATTGCATCATGGTCATGTCTTTTATTGTACATTGCTCAGTAATAGAAACACAATAATTGGCCCAAATGACTGCCGGCAGCTCTTGTGTCACCTGTGGACGCTGGAAATGTAGAGCTCATGCATTACAGAACACGATAAAAAGCGAGGGCCTTCGGGACGCGTTGCAATCACATTTGGCCCCACCGCAACAATTGCCCAGTGCTCATTCACGGCACAAAAATACGTCAGCCGGGATATGAGTTGATTACGACGTCTGAATCGTTAAGTGTCGTATGTGTACAGTCAGCGTCAGAAGTTTAGTGACAAGACGCAAGAAAAGCCCGAATAATTCCCGCCGTTACGGCAGGCAGCCTTTGAATTTAGATTTCTAGCCTGTTCTAAAACATGCTAACAACATACCGTGAAGTTCAACCAGATACAGTCACAAATTACTGAGAAATTGAAAGTTTCATCAGACCTACAATGGTCTCTACAAGTTTTGACACCGACTGTACATCGGTATCTAGAGCCAACCGTATGCAAACGCCGTCGCAAGTTGACCGTACGTAAACGTTGCCTCTAAGTCATTTGTCGTCGTCTTGTCTACATTTCTTCCCCGCAGCTCTCAAGGCCTCTCCCGCATTCCATGAACAGAGGAAGAACCTCGAAAGGGCCAAGGTCAGTACTCGAAAATAATAACAACAACAAATATTCCGCGAGCAGCGTACGACTCGCCGTGCGCTTTCAGGAGAACAATGCATCTTACTGTGCCCGCCACTTCCTCTTTTTGCTTCCCCCCCACCCTCCCCAACCGCCGAACCCTGGCACCTATTCCTGCAGATGGGGGACTACCTCAAGAACAAAATTCAACGGAGGCCAGATCGCCAGGAGCTCATACAGCAGCATATTCTTGAAGGTGAGCGCATTGTATACGTAAGTGCGTACGCGCGCTTCCTCGTTTCTCAGTGTTTAAGCTTAAGCTTCCTCGCCTCTCTCTCTCTCGATCGCCTTCTTTCTGGTTTTTTTCAGCTCCCTTTCTTTTTTCTTTGTCTTTTGTTATCACTTCTTATTTGTTTTAGTATTGCGGAGTTCTCGGACGTATGGGATAAACGGACACTTCCATGTTTTTGGCGTTCACAGAACTCTCTCATTCATTCCCTCCTTCGTTTCCTTTTTTTTTTTTTTTTTTGCTCCGGTGCTCTAGAATTTTTCCTTCTTCTCCAATTTTCCTTCTTTTTTAAAATTTATTTGCTTCTCTGTTTCGCGTTAGTTCATCCTCCTTTCCTTTCTGTTTTTGATACCTTCTTTTTATTTCCACCGCTCGGCAAAGTTGTTAGCTGGACGCTCGCCAGGTAGCGTTGCGTTTGGTGAATCCAGACCCCGAGGATGCCGACAAGCGCGATGCTTTCATTGAGAATGGGAAGGAGATTCTTGACCACTCTCCGCGCGCGGTCAAAGAGAAAGCGTAGCATGTTTATTGTCCCTCGCCCTGATTGCACTTCCTCTAGCACTTCTGGTTTGTTTCTTCGTTCCGTTTTTTCTTTTCTCGTAACTTCCCTTCAGTTTGTCAGTTCCAGTCGTCGTGCATACCATCTCTCCAGTCGTAGTGGCTTAGCGACTATGGGCGTCGCGTTGTTATAAGCGCGAGGGCTTGGGTTCGGTTCCTGGACACCGCAATGGCCACGTTTCGATGAGAGCGAAGTGACAAGAAACACCCATGCACTTCAATTTAGGTGTTAACCCTTTCCCTCCTGCTGACTACTGTAGTTGTCATGAGATTTTGTACCAAAATGACCGATGACAGCTATACTCGTCATGGTTGTGTTTCTTGACGCTAGGTGAAGGAAAAAAGGTGACTTTTTAAGGGCGCATGTTTCTTTGTTAGACACAATAATAATAAGAACTAACAGACAATAATGCCAAGGAAAGTATAGGGAATGGTATTTGTAGTAATTAGGATATAAATGTGAAGAAAGTAGACGAAAAGATAACTTTGCCGCCAGCAGGGACCGAACCTATACTTTCCTTGGCATTACTTTGTCTGTTAGTTCTCATTATTATTGACGCTAGGTGGCCACACTTGTCCAAGTTGTGCCATATGTATCAGCTTTCATTGTGTTGTCATCTTTTAGCTATATTTTTTACACAATTAGTGAAATAAAGGAACCCCATTGAATTGAAATGATGGCACCATTTTATTCAGAAAAAAAAGCTCTGCAAACTGAGTGAAAAAAAATTCTGGTAAATTTGGTACAATTTTCGTCTTTTTTCACGGTAAGGAAAGGGTTAAAAAGTCCTGGGGGCTCAAAAATTAGCCCGTAGTCCCTCGTTACGGCATGCTTCATAATCAGATAGTGTTTTCGGCACGTAAATATCTAGAGTTTAGTTTTAATCTTCCATAGTTCTTCCAAAGCATGCCGAGGCCAACCCCTGGCAGCGTATCGGGAGTGGGGACGGTATCGACGCGGTCTTGCAAAAAACTGCTTATGTGTGTGTAAGTTTGGCTTGTTTAAAGGTGCAGTGCAACTGAAGCAAAGACTAAAAACACAAGGACACATTGGAATCGCTGATTAGCAAATCATTGTTAGCGCTTATGATGTGGCTTCATGTTGCTTTGTCTTTGTCCGAGTCGTTCCGCACTTTTTAAACATGCATGCATCAGCTCACCCAAGCTGAAGCTTTACTGGAGGCCTGGCATCTGTAGGCATCCAACAAGTGTTTGCAATACAGTTGACTCAATCTAACGAAGTAACTTCCATTCCCCGGCAGATACCCGTAGGGTTTGGTGTTGTCATCAACCCGAATTAACGAATCTAATACCGGTGTCATGCGGACACTTTTTATCGCCATCAGGGCCCATCCGGAGTGTATTTCTTGATCGCAATCAACAATTGTCACTGCTACACAGTCCACGCTAATCCGGATTGGGTTTTGTCACCGACATCAAATTGCAATCTGGGAGCCTGATGACGATGCACAGATCGTGATCATCTTGATCCCGATCGGGCCTGATCGTGATTAAAAGTGATTATTAGCAGTGACTGATCTGGACCGAGCCCAATCTGGATCGGCCATGATCACGATCAATATTGCCCGTGTGACACCGATATGTATAACTTGGCACCAAACCCGATTTAATGAAGTTTTTTTTTTTTTTTTTTCTGAAGTAGGGGAGTAAGAAAATGGCGATTTCTCTCTCATTTCCACACTGACAGGTTTTCCTTCGAGCACGTGCTCTGACGCTATCACGTTAAAACATGTAGCCGCACTAATCGCGACCCTAGTATTATTACGGAGAGGCTGCGCGCTGCCACGCCCATGCATGAAACAACGGACTTGGCAGTTAGCGCTCTAACATATCATATAAGGCCAGGAGCAACGGTGGTTTACTGTCTCTGTGTACGCTTCCACGGGAACACTACTGTGGTTGCTTTTGTTATTTTATGGTTTAAGCAAAAGATGCTTGCCTCCTCGCCCCTTTATTGCTCACACAATCACCGCCTTCGTTCTCTCCACCTTTGCATATCGGCAGCCTGTCATAGCTTCACGTGTCCGTCTACCTGGCCTGTATTGCCCGGACATGGGAACGTGGCAAAAGTCCGGGCCACCGTCGCAGACCTTTCACACGCTCAGGCGTGGGTTAGCAGCAAGTAAAATGCGGCGTTGGCTTTGGGTGTCGCTATACGCTACAGTTGTAGGTTTCGAAGGACCAAAAAATCCCTGTCTCAATTTTGCGAACTTCCCGATTTAACGAAATACTAATTTGAGCTTCCCCATCACCTTGTGAAATCGATCTTTAACTATACATGTTTTGTAATGTGGAAATAAAGACTCGCTAAATTATTCATCTGTTAACCACTGCAGACACCACGGTGGACCCGAGCCTTCAGGACAAGCAGCGGCAGTTGAAGAAGGCGCGGCTGGCCGACGGCCTCAACGACCGGCTCTCTCACCGGCCCGGACCCCTGGAGTTGGTCAAGGGCAACATCCTGCAGACGGATGCGACGTTCGCACAAGCCATCAAGGGTGAGTCGATTGTCCCTTGTTCCGCTTTCGCAAATCGGCTAACTCGCGCCACACCGGACCGAGTGTTGCCGGTACGCTTTGCTGCCAATCACAGGTCTTGCCGTATTAGCCTATCACGGACCTATCGAAACTTAAGCACGAGAAGTAATTGACGATGGAAAGGAGGAGGCCACACGGGACATCTTTTTTCCGTCACTTCTATACATTGTTCCAACTGAGCTGGTTCTTCTTGCGAGAATGTACATTGCTTTAAGACACAGTTTGGACTACTTAAGGGAACACTGAGCAAAAATAATAAATGCTAAAAACAGCAAAATTCCCGACGGAAGATGCGACTGTTTGGATAAACAAAGTTTATTTCACAGTTTTGAACAGTTGGCTTTATTCTTGGAGGATTGTCAGCGCGCGCAGGGCTGTGCGTCATTGGCCGTGACATCGGTTGTCCCTGTGGCAGGTGCAGCGTGCATGTTTTTCTGTCCTGCTACTTCCCTATGTCCACCTCTCCTCTACATCCCACTCTCCCTCCCCCTTCCCCAAAGGGGCTGAGATGTGACCCACCCTTTTGGGGGCTTTACCCCACCTGGGGGCTTTGTTCACTGCTGGTGCCGTTCATACTGGTTCTAGAAACTAGTGGGTTGAGAGACACGGTGAACGTCACCAAACGTCACCACCTCTGCCTAGTTTACGGCACGGCCCCTAGATGCATCAGTTTGTGAAAAATGCATTAAATTCATTATTTTCCGTTAGTTTCTTCCTGATATGAAAGTTGTGTCTACGGGTTTCAGCGCCCAATCTTTCAGTTTGGTTGAAAAATCTCGGTGGCAAAAATTTTGTTCAGTATCCTTTGAACACAATTGGCGTCTGCAAATTTTAGCCGAGCCATTTGAAATCTCGGAGAGGCTCTCTTTCGACCTCTTGCACCTGTGCCGGAAGAGCATCAACACGTTTAGAAAACAACCAGCATGGAACGAAGTTTAGATATGTGTCTCGGAAGCACGTTAGTGTTGGTTGGCACAACGTCCCCAATGCCACGCTCAAAGGGGAATCGAAAAGGCCTTGCATTGCTGCGTAGATATTCGAGGGTGAGTTCTTGCTTCTTCTTCGGAGGACTGACAGCTGTCATTCCCCGCACTCTCTCGCCGCCTCCCTCTTATTGCTATCGTTTCCGCGTGCGCAGTTCTAAAATTAGACATTGCCACGTCCGCGTGTATGCTTTGGAAGTGCCACATCATCTGTCACCTGATGAAAATGAAACTACTACAAGGTGCTTTAGATACTCGCCGCCAGTTTGGGGGCTCTTTTTAAAACTTTGTTCTGCTTACCTCGCCGGTGTGATACATTGAGTATTTTCGTTTCACTCTTCGGTGATGTCGAGTTTAAAAAAAGCGACGCGAGGACGAGAAAATATCCTCCCAATCAGTCGTCCTTCGCAGCGATGATTTACTCGAGAGTATTCTAGTGCATTTTGCGGACACTGTCCTTTTGCATTGCACGCAGCTCTGCATAATGTGATAGGCGCTACAGTTCTCTTAAAGGGGTCGCGACATGCTCACCTTACAGATCTCAATTTATCGTCGCGACTGCAACAAGAGGGCCCATTATGGTTAGTCGCGCAAGAAACTGCGCCCTAAATTCACAGTTTAGGTCAAAATTCTCTATTTGAAAGCGCTGCCTCCAGGCACCTCCCGCCAGCATCGACCGTAACTTTAACGTACGCTGTACGACATTGTCAAATGGTAAGCCACTGCTGTGTCGTCAGCATTGAAACTATGTGATGCCATGATGGACGTGTCTTGAGTACCACTCCGTGCACTCTGATGCCCAACAGTACAGCGAGGGTATCGCTGTTGGATTGTGCCCACGATTCCTTCCCTCACTTGATGAAAATGCTGCAGCAAAACGCTGAAAAGTGCTCGAAAAACTAAACGTGTGGCAGCCATTACATACTTTTAGTTCCTTTAGCCACTTCCTGCTTTTACTGCGTAAGCCAGCTAACGTCATTGAGAGGAGAATTAGCGCTGCACTTCAGTGCTACTCAAAATTCGCGGGCACACCTGTTGTCAAAAGTATACGGACCATTCAAGCAAGTGTTTATGAGGCTTTAGAAGTCGAAGGGGCATTGCGGGCTGGAGTGTGCTTGTTTTTTGTTTCTTCAAAGCTTGAATTACTCAGGAGTGTGTTTTAGTATGTGTCGTTTCATTACATACAGTTTTGGTTTCTTCTTAAAGCTGGGTAATAACCCAGCTTTAACTCATTTGCCTCTCTCTCTGCTTTTCCAACAGAGGGCCAGATTCCATTCCGGCGGACGTGCGAAGGCGAGAGCCGGAAGCACCCGCCACCTCCGCATTTCCTCATCGACGAGGACAGCAATGGAAGTGACCTGCTTGTGCCTTCCCCCGGCCAGGACTCCAACGACCAGTCACAGAGCAGGTGCGATGCCCCCTCCTCCATCTGCTGTTTACGAGCACGTTACTTTGTGGTTGCAAGAACTTCAGCGCCCGGCGCTTTTAGCTTGACTTTTAAAGGAGTACTGACACAGAGTCTTGAATGCAAGATAACTTGTGGGATAGATTTGTGTGGACATGCGAGCATCATCTACGAAATATCATTGAATAATATAAGCCCGGAACATACTTAACGTCAATTTTGAAGTGCGTGTCGCGCAACTGCACGCAAAAGGCCCCACCTTGCGACATCGACACCAACTTGGTTTTAACATAGTAAACCAACAACTGCCTGCATCACGAGCTTGCGTTGGCTGCCATGACCCTTGCGAGTGCTCTCTCCTAGTAGAGCTTTCCAACGGAAAGAGGGAGCATCTCCTTTATAAGTTTGCACAGGAGTACAAAGGCTGATGTCCTTGCCTAGACAGTGCATTTTTGGGGAGTCACACATGTTTACGACGTCCCAGGAGGGATTACGGCGACACCTGGGAAGCCTTCTTTGAAAAGAGTTTTCGAAGCGGTGCTCATGTGCTCGCGGCCTTGTGTGCTCACGTAGCCAGCTATGTTTGCATGGAGACCACTCAGAGTCCCGCCCCACTCACATGCTCTCTGAAACCAAAACTGCGACTGTATTGTTGCGTCTTAGCCGACTCCATTGCCTATTGCTCACTGTGCTCTTTTGCAATCGCATGACAATCTGTTGTGACAACAGTACCGTCACGACAACCATATCTGGCAACATCTGACCAAGTCTTCTCTTTGCTTCCTTTTAATTAGCTGCTTTCGTTTTAGAGGGCTTTCCATCTTTTGTACCTTTTCCTGGAGTCCCAATAAAAATGTGTTGACAGATCTGTCATAATGTAGAGCAGCTGCTATTGACAATGGTGCTTGCAAAGCTGATGAAGTTGTGGCAGCCCCTTGAAAGCTGTTGACATCCATGTCGTGCAGTTTGCCGTCTATAGACCTGTCGGAGTCGTCGTCATCGTCCGGGACTTTGCACGAGGGCTCGCCGAGCTCGCTCTCCGCGGGAAGTCCACGGGCTTCGCCCCCGGTGGCGCCGGTCACGACGCAGCCGACACCCGTGGTCCAAGTGGCAACTGTTGCACCGACGACAGCGTCCTCGCTCTGCGCTTCGCATCAGGTGAGACCCCGTTTGGATTACGGAGGGCCCGATCTCGCAATTGTAAAATAGTTCGCTACTATGTACCTGCATTTCGGTTCAGCAGTTTGGCATCACCAATGTTATCCTAAATGGCTGCCTATATTTAACACCAAATGCGCATAGAATTGAACTTTGAACGGTCTAAATGCATTTCAAAGCATCGCAAAGTGGATCATGGACATCAAATTCATCGTGAAACATAGCTATGGATCTTAATTGAGCAATGAAAATCTGCAGAGGCTGGGCTCAGAATTGCGCAGACTGCAGGATCGGGTCATGCACCTCATAGTTGTATCTTTGACAGTCAGAGCTGTCTGTGTTTGTTTGACGTCATTGTGTCCAGGGGGCATTACATGTCTGTGTTGTGCATTATTTTCGCACATGTACACAACATGGAAAGAGCAAGAACAACATGCTTTCTGCCTCTTTTTAATGTAATGCATTGAATTCAATGTTATGTCTTTTCCGGGTCGTTCTTTTAATAGAAATGAATATGTAGCAACATACATTATGGTGCACATTAAAAAGGAACGTCCAGCGCTGACTACACAGATCGCATCTCATGAGAAAGCCTGCAAAGTGATCCTTTATTGTAGGCTGCTTTTTAAATGTTTAATATCAGTGTCTGTCTTTTTTCTTTTCAAGTAAAGGTTAACATGGTTAAGTTATGTATGATTCAGTTCAAATTGATTACAGTCTGCACCACACACATTTGTATTGTCTTGCACATTGCATTGTACCTACTTGCATACAACGTCACAATACCTTCACATCTGTTATGCATTATAAGCATAGTCATTGCATTCTGATATCAGCAAGAAGATATTCAATTTAATACATTATATCCAAGAGATCCAAGTTCAGTCATACTTGTGCAGTTCATTCGGGACTTGTGCCGGAATACTATTACAGTACGGCTTTAGGCTTGTAGATTGTAGAAACGAGGAGCTGCACGAACACAGGCTTACCTTTACTCTTTTTTAATTTTCTCCTTTCAGCTACAGCAGCAGGCCGTAGCCCCTCTAACGCCACAGCCATCGCCGCTGCAGTCGTTTCTGAGCACCAACGCCACAGTGGTGACACCGTCGACAACGGTGTTCCTCACGGGGACGGCGGTGACTCCCGCGCATCCGCAGCAGGCGGGCGGCGGCAAGGCGGCTCGCAAGAAGTCGAAGTCAAAGGCGCAGCCGAAGGCGCGCACCATCAAATTCCACGAGTACAAGGTGAGACAAGAGAGGCATGCCCATGTTTCCGGATGTTTAGCGTAATAGCGTGGAAAAAATGACAACAGGAGGGGACAAGGATTGTCTGTAGTTGTTTTTCCGCGCTGTTACACTAAAGATTGTGCAGTACCAACTAGCCCGAACTACTTCCTTTCCGTATTTCTTGCTTCATTCGGATGCAGTTTACTGTAATTGCCCAATTCGTATGCGTTCAACATAACATGTACCCAATTTTCATTTAGAAAGTAGCACACCTCCAGTTTGCATTATCGGAACAATATAAAAAGTTACTTAAAAATTTTTGTCGTGGGCACAAAAGACGGGGACTCGCAGAAAAAAAGTACGAACGAGCGCTTTGTTTAAAAATAATTTTTAAACATGAGTTCATACCAACTTGCCCAGCTATCAGTTTTACTGCAATAAAAAGTTGCCTTTTCTGCGTTTCACCCATAATGTGCAATGCTTTAGGAACTACACAAAAGTTTGGTGAGGGAAACAAATAACACCGCCCCTTCGACGGCTAGCTATCGTCGTTGTAAGCGCTCTTGCGAGTTGTGCACAACTTTAATGCATGGTGCACGGTGACCTGCCATAAATGAATAAAACCCGAAAACTAACCGAACGAAATATAAGATGTTTAATAAAAGCTCACCAGCTGTGTGACTGTACCAGCTGTGTGACTGTTTCTTTTTAAGGTAGCAAACATCATCAGCCTGTCTACGCCCACTGCAGGGCAAAGGCCTCTCCCATGTTCCGCCAATCAACCCGGTCCTGTGCTTTCTGCTGCCAGGTTATACCTACAAACTTAATCTCATCTACCCACCTAATTTTCTGTCTCCCCCTCACGCGGTTGCCATCTCTTGGAATCCAGTCAGTTACCCTTAATGACCAGCGGTTATCCTGTCGACGTGCTACGTGCCCGGCCCATATCCATTTCTTCTTCTTGATTTCAACTATGAATATCCTTAACCCCCGTTGGTTCCCTGACCCACTCTGCTCTCTTCCTAGTAGGTAGCAAACAGTCTTCGCTTATTACTCAGCATAAAACAATTTTGCACATTTGCTAGTAATAGACACATAATTATTTCTGGCTGTGAACATAGCTGTCGCAAGAAATCTCAATAGCCTCCACAGCATTGTGCATTCACCGTGTGAAACAAAGCATGATCTACTTCTCTGCAACGAAAGCTTTTTTTTACATGCTGTAATTTTGTTTACTGGTATTTATACATTTATCAGTATCCATTGCTATCACTGTTAGACTGCATTCGATCATTGTTTATCGACTGTTTTACGGTTATGTTCTGGTGCTGCCACATCGGGCTGTTAAACCTTGCTGTTTCGTATTATTAACAACTAAACGAACAGTGCATCGGTAGACGCATACGCATGAAAACAGTTGGGTTGGTGCATTCGACGTTTCGCGACCTTGTCAATTCACGTCTCGATATACAAAAATAACAAAACATTCGTTTAACAGCCAAAGGTGGCATCGCCCGTATGTCTTGCGTAAAATCATCTGTCGACCCCAACTCGTGCACCCCCGCGAATTTTCTTGGAGCAACTCCGCAACCAGTTGCTCTCTCTTAAAATAACAATGTCGCTAGCTTGTCCCTCAGCGCATGCATTGCGTCATATTGCGTGGATAGTTTTTGCAGTCATTTTCTTGGAAGAGCGTTGCGAGCTAGGATTGGTTGAATAGGGTAGCTTGCCGAAACGATTGCATTCGTTAAGAAGGGCTGTCGGCTGAAGCAGCTGTTTAGTATATCAGGACGTTTGCTTAACGCATCATCATGCACACACTATTGGGGACAACTGAACTGCAGCAATCATACCGCATTCATCATTGTGTTATGGAGTGCTCGTGTGCATTTCTCTTCGTTAAATGATAACGGGACTTAACAATGGCAGGAAGGGAAGTTGACAGTCGTTGAAATGAATCACCCTGTCCATCTGGTAAGTAAGTATGTCTGCATCATTGTAGGTATCCGGACGACTGTGTTTACGTTGGCTTTTTTTTTTTTCTTTTTTCTGAATGCGCTACAACATTGACAACTTGTACGATCAGATTACGAGACTCCCATCTCGTTATTGAAGCAGCGACAATGCTCGCGAGCATTTGCATACGAGTGCATCACACAAAGGAGCGGTAACAGCGCAATACTCTGGTGAAAGCAATTACTAGCCAAAAGTGAAAGGTTGCACATGTGGTAATATACAGTAAAATCTCATTTAGTGCGAACCTCGTTATTTGGAAGCGCCATCCGTAGCTATGAAACATGCACTAATCTAGTCATATCTGGTTGTGTGCTGATGCATATGAGGTCGATGCTGACATGAGCAGTTATCAGTCAAGAGACAACATAATTTCCAGCTTCTGTCGTGGTCTTGCGTGAAGTCGGTTGAGCGTTGCTTTAGCAATTAATTTGCTCATCTATTAAGCATTACTACTAGAGCTGTGCGAATAGCAAACTTTTGGGTGCGAAGCGAACTCGAATAGTAAAGATTGAGTGCGAATCGAATCGAATAATTTCGAATAATTTTCGAATATTTTTCAAACATTTTTCGACTAATTCGAAGTGAAATTACAGAAAAAGTTGCAGAGAATCCCTAAGTATGTTCTTGTGAGATAGCAACATGAAAGTGTTTCTTTTCGCAAGGTTGATGAAGCGCTGGTGGGGTCATATTTCATAGTTGTCTTTCTTATCAAGAATGAGGCAATGTAGACGCCGAATTGTATTTATGTACATGATTTGGTGCAACCAAAGCGTTGCCGACAAGACTTTACACGTGATAGGTAGAGATGCCATTTCCTCAGCCTCTCCTCCTCTTTCAATTTCTGTGGAAGGCCAACTGATGTGGCGGACAAGGGTGTGCTCCCTTCAAGTCCGGAGTTCCAAATCTGCCTCGTAGACGTCGCTATATAAGAACATCTGAAATTTTGGATGCTAAAAAGCTTCAGCGTCCGATTTTTCGGACTTCCTGCCAAAATTTCAGGTCCAAAAGAGCATTAATTGAGCCCTCAACTCTGCCACATCTTTCATCTCCATATTGGAACCAGCGTTTTCTTGAGTTAATACATTAGCGACCGTAGCGGAGCTTGAAAGGCAGCTTTGCCGCAATACGGGGGTGTGATGAGGTGAAGCATATTGAAAATCTAGGATCCACTTTCAAACGGACGTTGACTGTCTCTTGGCTAAGTTCGACCGTAACGGACCTTGAAAGGCAGCTTTGCCGCAATACGGGGGTGTGAGGAGGTGAAGCATATTGAAAATCTAGAGACCACTTTCAATCAGATGTAAGTTCGACCGTAACGGAGCTTGAAAGGCAGCTTTGCCGCAATACGGGAGTGTAATGAGGTGAAGCATATTGAAAATCTGAAGGGGTCACTTTCAATCGGACGTTGACTGCTTTTGTCTTTGGGAAGTTCGAATAGTTCGAATAGTAAAATTTCAGTGCGAATCGAATCGAATAGGAAACACTATTCGAAAAATATTCGAAATTTCGAATATTCGCACACCCCTAATTACTACTTTACAGTTCTCTAGTTATTGTGGTGTCATCTCGTGAAGTTGTGATTGCTGAAGTTTTATACTCTGTGCAGTTGAGGTTGTAGTAATGATCATTGCTAATGACATGCGCGGTTGGTAAGGGTGACGACGGTCACCTAGCATGTGTAAGGGGGTTACACGCTGCAATATGTCACAGCGATGAAGCCAGCTTTTCTTTCCGTATTTAAATGTTCCGCTTGCATTCCAACAATTTCATATGTTATCCATAAGAATATTACGGAAATTTAATGAAATTTATGTGAAATCCATATATGCTCTGTAAGATTATACGGAAATCACACGGATTTATTATGACATATGGAACGTTTCAATAAAGAGGGCAGTGCAAGAAAAAATGAGACTGCCGTCAACAAGCCGGCCTCTTCCTTGGCACGTAAACGAACTCGGCTCACCCACGGCAATGAAGGGGTCAAAGCTCCTTGACGAAAGTCATTTTCCATTTCTCAAAGATAACAAAGGGCAACTGAAGACGCAGCCCATTCACGCACCTTGAGACAGAAGGCCATTAAGGCGTTCCCACAACTCGTAAATCTCTATGCAGCGCGGTGAAAACATGTTTTCCGTCTACGAGTGCTTGCCAAGAAAACAGCTCGGCAGGTGTGCACTAGAAAACCGGCACTCCATGAAGTGGGACTGTCGACTTGTCGAGACGGCGGCGCGGAAGGACGAACACGTTCCGTCACACACGTGCGCTCTCCTCGCGCCGCTCTGCGGTGCCCGCCCCTCGTCGCCGCTTATTTTCGTCTTGTTTTCCCCAGCGCGTCTCGGTTCCGCGTCCGAGTCCACTCGCTTTTTGCGTTACGAATCACGTTAGTTTATTCCTCCCATTGTCGGGGCACACGCGTCCACCATGCGTCTGCCACGATTCTTGCGTCGCTCGCTGCAGCGTTGTTTCGCACGCTCCGACGACGCGTACACGTGCGCTTTCTTTCCGTAACTGCCGTGCGGTGTCTGAGGATTCGAAAAAAGAAACGGAAAAGGGGAGGGGTTTCTTCGCGGAGAGCAAAGGGGGCGTCGTTGCGGTTTATTTCGAGAGTCAAGCTTGCCGGCGCCGCGATGGGACTCCTTCATTTTCTCACAAGCGAAAACCGGTCGTCCCGCGTGCGGAGGGAACGGGAGATGCATCACTGTAGTGGCAATGTCCACCGGCAATGGGGGTGACTGGTCAGCCATGCAATCCCATATTTTCGGCGATGACACAGCACAAGTTTGAGGACTAGGAGAGCTTATACGAGCTGTGCTGCGGGAGTCTCGAGTACCGGCATTGCTTCATTCTTTGAAACCGGCTTGCACGACCTCAACTAGTCGAAAACGCCACTTTAGGAAGAGTTTGCCATGTCCATTTCGCCACTGATGTTTATGGGACACAGGTCCTCTACAGATGCATATGTATCGTAGCTGTTTGGGTGTGTTTTCTCGTAACTTTTAAATTTGTATACAATCAAGCAGGGAGTAAATCCAGACAACAAACTGTCACATAGCGAGTGCTGACCTTCTCTTCTGCACTTCCACAGTTAGCAGCCGGTCAATACTCTTCGCATTTCATAGAAATGTATGTTCAAGCAAAAGTTCTCAAATTTAGATAAAGCCTGTTTTGGTGTAATATTAACAAAAAGGAAATAGATTGTGTGCTCCTTCAGAACAAAATGAACTATATTGACAGACTGGACCGTACTTGCCAGGTGCGTCTTCTAGGTGTCTTGGCCCTCCAAAAATGATGCCAATTCAAACCCAACACATCCCAGCGTTCCTATGTATGGGATAGCTCCAAGCGCCAGTTCTAAGATCATTGTAAGAAACGCTATGCTCGAGAACATGCTTGAACGGTAGAAGGCAGTGCAGAATGGCTACAAAATGGCTCCTCTCCTGGATTTAACCATCGTCTCTCAAAACCTCAGATTGCAGACTACTGTGTTTACTGGTCTGCATCTGTTTCTTCAGCCGAGCAAAATACGGGTGGGCATCGGTGCCAAGTGCGTAATGACTCGAAGCCAATTCAGAAAGATACAATCTCGGTGGGAAATTCTAGTGCTAATGAGGCAGCAGTAATTGCGGCATAAATTGTTTTTAAGTGCCCGCTAAAGCGCATTCACGACAGTGTAGATATAAATAACAGCTCTGGCGTTCGCGTCGTCTGCCGAATGCAGCAGAAGTACTCATTGCTGTCTGCTCTGCTTCCCTTGCTCAACTGCAACTTCCAGCCTATGCTCCCGCCAGTTCTCGTTTCTTTCTTGATTGCGCTTTTGAGTGTCTGCGGCTTCAGCTGCCAGCATTTTATGCTGTTAGTTACTTGGAATGTGGTGTGCTTTTGGTTCATTTTCAGTCGACCGCACTGCCACGACGTCTGTTCAGCTGCCAAACTGCAGACGATGCTCGCTTGCCTGTCGATGTTTCACTCGGGCTTTCTCTGTCTGGGGTGCAGGCCAGATGTCTTTCCACAAGTCGCTACAATGCTCCCACTTCGAGAATGTTTTGATTCATTCCGGCAATATTTCTGCTAATCACTCTTTCATGAGGTCACAGTCTTTCAGGATAATGCCTTGTGTTGTAGCTATGTAGTGGAATTCCCATCAGACTGGGCACCTTATTTTAGTAGCTGAATATGCAGAAGACCCATGTTTTTATGTCTAAACTTCTGCTTCTTCGTCTGCATGAAACGAATAAGCATCATTGCCAGGTGCATTGATACAAATGCCATTCTAAAGATGAAACCTCTGCACAAGATTCAAGCACTAATGAGGCAGCAGTAGTCTGGACACGTAATTTATTTGCCAACCTAGACGACCACTGTAACTATATTATTGCAACAGCCACGTCATATGGCTGAATTAGGTGATGACAGTGTTCCCATGTCTACTTAGGCTTTATCCATGTGAAATGACCGAATGTCATCATTGCCAAGCACGCAATAGCATAAATATCTACCCTAAAGGTGCATTCTATGCATTACATTCAGGCACTAATGAGGCAGCAGTGATTTTGACTTAAATTTCTTTAATTGGCAACTCAAATAACCACTCACACCAAATATTGTTACATCAGTCGCAGTCACGTTGTCTGGCCGAGCTAGCAGACGACAGTGCTCACTTCTGCCTCTTCATCCACATAAAACAAGAAAGGATCGCCATTTGCAAGCGCACAATTCGAGCGGTAACTGGACGTCAGTACTTTGGACGTAAATTTCTTTTAATTGCCGACCCAAATAACCGCTCGTGACATATATTACAATGGCGCTCACAATTGTGTCGTCTGCTGGCAGTGACAGACGTACGTTTGCAGTCTGCTCTGCCGAGCCCCAGCCACCGTCCTCCCTCTGTAGCTCACTCTGCCACCGTTTCGTTACGCTTTTGGCCGTCCACGGCGGCCGTCGTCGCCACCGGCATTTCACGTTTGCAGCCGTTTTTGCTTTCTTCGAACGTTCTGCGCTTTTTGTTACGTCCCGCGGTCGGCTGCCGCCGCCATCGCGGCGTCTGTTCATCTGCCAAGTGGCACAAGCGGGGTTTGCTCGCTCGCTTTGCCGGTCCTGTCCCTTCTACTCACCAGTCAGTGGCTCACTGGGGCTGTCTTTGTCTCAGGTGCTGGCTGGCTGGCCGAGCCGGTCTCTTTTTTATTTTTCACAAGCGGCAGCGCGCGTCTTCCTTGGCACATCGCCAGCGTCGTCCGCAATCCCAGCGACGGCACGCCTGGCACCAACCCCTCCCCTCCCCCTTCGTTTCTCGCTCCTTGCGTGCTGTCTCGTCGCATGCTTGAGATTTTCGTTTCTCTACACTTTCATTTTCTTTCCCTGTGCCTTCTTTTTGTGCAGTCAACCGCACTACCTTACAGTACTTATTTTCGTTTGTTGTTTAAAGGTTTACTGGGGGGGGGGGGGCGCACTTTTCGTATTGGTTAAGGCTTGGCGCGATAGTGGTGGACGAAAGCAGGGAAACACAGCAAAGCAAGGAGTGCCACAAGAGCCAACTTGCGACTGCCACAAACACCTGGCTAATTCTACGTAGCACACACTTTTGTTTGTGCACACAACTACACTACTTTGCAATAGTTTTGTTTGTTCTTTGTTTAAGGGGTCGCTTAGTTTGCGTACATTTCAGCGCTCTTTTTCATCTCCTTCTCCACAGCTGTACCAACCGCTCCCTTTTCTCGTTTTCGTTTGTTGCATTAATGGATTAGACTTGTTCTTGCTTACTATTTGTGGCTTGTTTTGAGAAATATAATGGCATAGTCAGTTGTTGTGGACTTCAGTTCTCATTCTTGTGCATTCCGTCCTCGCAATTTCGCGCCCAGTTATGCGCTATTTACGCTGGCTCCTGTTGTAGGCTTGTTTGTTATTGTTCAGGCTGCAACTTAAGACAGACAAGGTCACGAGGAGGCAAAGGCAAGCGCAGCTAACAACTAACCAGTTGTTGTTGGTGCCTGTGATGTATGGTCTTGCCATTCAGCAGCTGGAGCCTTTCTTTGTTTTTTGTTTGATGTTCTTGGTTTCCTGCAACTAACGGAACATGCTGCACCAAATAGACCAGCGGTTCATGTAAAGCTTGCTGGGTGTTTATTTCAAAAGAGCCATTTGCAAAATAACGTGCAAAGTTAATTGGAAAGTGCACTAGCAAAACAGTAATGAATTTTATTGTAGTGTTGCACACTGTGTTTGTAAAAGGTTTTTAGCGACTGTGTTTCCATGGCATGGTACACATTTGTAAGAAAAATTAAAGGCATATTGGTGCTACATGACTAACAAAGTCATGCATGGATCGGTGGGGGGGGTGGTGTCTAGACCACCACCCCCATCGCCTTTGAAGTTCTTGTGTGCAGCTCCAGCGACTGCACACAACAAACTCGTGACATCATTTTTCGAAACTGTTGCTGTGTCACTTGAACACTTACTGGGGCGCCATTAAGTTTATTACAGTAGACACTCGTTAGACGAAGCCTGAAGGGACCAACAAATTATGTTCCATTTAACAGTTGTGCCACTTACTAAGAGATGAACAGGGGTGCAGCATTGAAGTATCAAACCTATCGGATGACGGCCAGTTCCACGTAAGGATTTAGTTGAGAGGTTAATTTGGGAGATGTTGGCGAGTCGTAGTGAGATGGCACAAGGAGTATGGGCCAGTCAAGACCCAGCAATTCCGTTTTACTGAGAGCCTACTGTACTGCTATTCATCATAAGCACTTGGTGCAATCTTCATCTCCCTTGGAAAATCCTGGATCCGCACCCGAATGTCGTCCACGCCTGCTACGCAGGGTCCACCAAGCGCTCAAAAGAACCAGCCAGCCACGTCGACGTCGTCCGAGTCGTCGTACGAGCTCTTGCTCCAGCAGCAGCAGCTCTTCCTCCAGTGGCAGCTCGAGTGGCAGCAGAAGTACCCACAGATCATCCTGCCTGCCACTCAGGTGAGTTACACCGCTTGAACAGTCGGCTAAAGAGGGTCAACTTCGTTACTCACGCTCCGCTGCAGGGTGTGAAAATGTTGAAAGTTGTGGCCAACGTGACCATTCCATTGCGGAGAACAGTGAACTAGACAGGTTGTAGCATTGCAGTCAAGCCAGGACAAAGTTGCATCTGACACTAAAGCAGTTCTGGTTTTTTGAAAATTCATTTAAATGTACATTTGCAAAACTGTGTTAATGATATTTATCATTTTTGTTATAACCAATAATTCATTATATCCGTATTTGTACATATTGAGATTTGACTCTGGGATGCTTTGCCTGTATTGAAGACAATGTCTACATGGGGGGGGGGGGGGGGGAGGCTCTCTTGCCCACTTTCTTACGGGGTATGATGGCATCAGCAATGATATCTACCTCAGTTCAACTTGTCTTAGGTAGAGGCCTTGCTTGGCTAGCTACCATGTTGACTAGTGTACTGTCAGCACTGACCTGAGTTTGCTAACTGTTGGCTTTCACAGCAGCAACATTCTCCTCATTCAATATCAATCCAGTGACTGAGTTGTGTGCCATTTTCTGCTATGCTAAAGCCTATTAATAATGTAAGCAACCTGCAAGAATTCTGTACAAATGTCTTGAATGTGCCAAAACTCTCTTTTGAAACCTGCAGTATGGTAACGCTCTCCCACTAACGTCGCGTTCGCACCATGTATATTATCCGTAAGTTATGTATACTGTCTGTAAGCATTGTCTCTCTCTCGATAGTGGGACAAAGTATGTCTACCCTGTGGTGAAGTGCTCTGTTAGCATCTACACCCTTGCAATTTTTTAATACCGCGCGAGTGTTGATCCTTGGACATGGTAGCACCTAATATAGGTGAGAAGTAACGAAATTTCTGACATGGTGTGCAACTGCAGAGAGCACGCATGTGCGCGAGCACTGCCTGCTACACTGCTTGCTTAGAGATGCATGCACAATATCAGCCTTATCTGTGCGATCATGTGTTCAGGACGCCGGTGTGACGCCGGTGTGACGCCGATCATGGTATCGCTGATCTCGTTGCTTCTTGTCGATATCAAGAACTACCGCATCCTGGGGTCGATGCTCGCGTGATATTACTGAAATATTGCATGGGCGTACAACAAGCTGAAATGCTAGCTGATGTCTGCACTCCACTAAGACGTCTGTTGGTAGAAACTCTGAACCTGTCTCAAAACCGTTTGATAAAACTGGCCTGGCGCCGGTTTTCATCTTCTACGTCCTTGTATTTCCTGCTCTTTCCTTGTCTTTTTTTTTTCTTTTGCCGTTCGTCTTTTCCACGTGCCCTGCCACTCTGGCATGCCGGAAAATTTAACCTCTTTAAAGCGCCGAGGCCTCGGAGTTCCCCCATCCTGCCCAGGGCTAAGCAAAAGTCACCAGGCGTTAAGACAAAGGGACGCATTTCACGGTGCACCACGCTTCACCCTCTCCCCCTCTCACTATTGTGGTGTGACCATTTGCAAGGAGGAAGGAAGGCGAGAAGGAAAGGCAGACGTAGCTCCGCGCGTGACAGTTCAGGCATCGGTCCAAGTGGCTGCGGGCACTGCTTTTCAAATGAAGTCCTTCGCCCCCTCGGCGATTTGACACGGGTCCTCTGCGGACTCTCCCAGGGTTACGAGGTCGGGATGGCATTCACGCTCCGCAAATTGGAGCACGCGTGGTTCACCCTGTCAGTCTCGCTTCTTCTTCCACTTGTCACGCACTCGCGTGTTTCGCATTGGTCTTTTGATATTGTGTTTGCTTTTATTGCTTTTTTTTTTCGTTGCATTTTTTTCTTTAGACGGGGGGCAGATGGGGGCGGGGGAGGTTCTTAATGCCAGTTTATCGTTACACCCTGAACCCACTGTTCTTCAAGCGAAGCTTTTTTGGAGTTGAGATTTAGCCAGCAGTGGCGTAGGCGGCATAGTTAGCAAAAATGTGGTGCCAGCGAGCGTAAAGAAATGCGGCTGTGCAGAAATGTGGCCCTCAAAGGTGTGCCTATCACATGCGTATTTGTACGCGCCGTTTTCCAATAATTTATGCTCTTTCGATCGTGGGTTTGTCGGTGATTAGCCATTTCTAATGTGATATTCTGAACTTTTATCGAGGTCACTTGTCATTTCACATTGCCACATTTCATTGTTGCCTGGATATGAATGCATGACCGTCTTTGTTGCCTGTAACAATAGAAGTTTTGTGCTGCTAAGCACATGGGTGAAGGTCCAATTCCCAGCATAGAAGAAGGAAAAACTTAGGAGGGAGCATTGCCCGGTGCGATAGAGAGAAAGAAATATAGGTAAGGCACGCACGTGCAAAGCATTGCTTGGCCCCATTTTCCTGATAGAGGAAGGGCTCCTGATTTTGGGAAGGGCTCCTGATTTTTTTTTTTTTTTCTAGCTGCATTTTTACTGTTCGCTTGTTCATTCTCTGGGATATTTGCTGGCCTTTATAGAAACATACACAAGGGCAGAATTTATGTGAAAACTATATGGCTCGGCTATCTGTACTTTTCGAAGGAATGAATTTTTCACTTTTTCTCTTCCTTTTCGATCACCCCTGTTATACATACGTATGCATTAGTACACGCACTAATGCATACATAATGTACCATACATATGTACATACCATACTACATAACGTACATCACACCAAGATCAGACATACATATGCATTAGTGCGTACAGACTGTTTCACACTCAGGGGAAAACTCGGAGCATATTGCAATGGGCTTTGAGTTTGCCCCCAAGCGTGAAACAGCCTGTACATGCATTAATACATGCGTATGTATCACACACACACACACACACACACGCACGCACGCGTGTGCGTGCACACACACACACATACACATACATACATACATACATACATACATACATACATACATACATACATACATACATGTAGGCACACATATGTACTTCCGTACATTTGCTAGGATACATTGGTCTGATTGATATCCTTTGCAAGTTTGTCAGTTTTTGAAACCCTAAGAGGTGTTACCTTTTGTCTGGGGTTTTATGCCCACAGACAGAATGTCTTCACCACATAACTGTAGTAGTGTTTTTAATGGGAGAATTAGAAAGGTTGCGCAAGTTTCATGACTTCTGTTAGCGCATAAAATCACGACCCTTGCATTCCACATCACAGTGCATGGCACGTGTAGTAGTTGTTTAGGAGTGTTCGCCTGCATTTTTGCCGGCGTTGTCGTTTTCCGATAAGCCCACAATTTTTATTTCTCGCTCGCAGAAGCCGGTGGTGTCGGAGGCATCGCAGCCGGCGCCTGTACAACAGTTGGCGACCCCGCCCCCTCCGCCTCCTCCTCTGCCACCCACAGTCAGCTCGCCTCCCATCGCCATGGCGATCACACCTGAGCTGCCACGTCAGCGGTCCAAACTGGAGGACATGAAGGGTGAACTTGCCATTCCTTCTTTTGTTATTTATGGCTGCCATGTTAATTGAAATGTTGATTGTGCTCAAGATATTGTTGAGGTGTTCACAACATTATTCACAACAATATTATGAATGTTAACTTGCTAATTGGAATAATTATGAATGTAAAAGTCAGTATGAAAAGACAAGGGCAGTTGAGGAATTGATGGATTGATCGTGTCAAGAAATTTGCAGGCATAGAGCAGAATCTATTGGGTGATGCTGATAACTGGAAATCACGGAAACGGCTTCGTTGTTGTACGAGTTTGATGACGATGACGATTCAGAAGTGAAGGCTTGGCTAGGCAGTAAAGAAGTAAGAGTATGCGTGACCACTACACAAAAAGACAGGGCAGTAAATGGACCCACAAAGCATGGCACCTGTCTTTGTCAATACCACGCGTCTTTTAATGCTGCGATTGTATTCTGATGACAACGATGACGATTTCTTTCTGTCCAACGCAGTCAGCGACCTGAAGGCGGAGCTGAAGCGCCGCAACCTGCCCGTGTCGGGGTCCAAGCCGCAGCTCATCGAGAGGTTAAAGCCGTACTCGGACATCGGCTCGGCGGGGACTCAGAGCAGCAGCTCGCCCTCGGACCAGCCGGTGTCCTCGGTGGAGGCGACGGACATATCGGACCTCTCCTCTCCGCAGTCCCCGTCGCTGGGGCTCTCCCTGGATATGCATGATGGGTGAGTGGGACTTCTCGTTGCAAGTAGTGTCCAAAAAGTTCCTGTATTGAAACTAGGAGCTGAAAGTTTCGGATGTTCAGTCGTGCGGTAGAATTGCGGGGTGCGCTTGCTAGTAGCGTAACAGATTTATGGGGGTCCTGAATGACTTTTCGAAGTACACTCAAACCCCATTATAACAAAGTCTCATCTGCCACGAAAATAACTTCGTTATATCCGAAAAATCTGTTACAGACGTTTATTTGTAGCACTGTAGCTATGACAAGGCTATTATTCATTTACTTCGTTATATCCGATAATTCGCTATATCCGTGTTCGTTATAACGAGGTTTGAGTGTAGTCATTGAATGACCTTAGTATCGGAGTTTATTGCCTCGCGAATCGATTGCCGCAAAAATTTCCCGAATCTGTCAAGAACGAGCGGAGTTGCAGAGATTTGTTGCACGCTTTAAGTGCTTTCTCCTCTCGTCCGAACGAGCGTGCTGGAAGCCGAACAGGGAGGGGTGGCACAAGGGAAAGAAGTTATGTCAGCGCGCGTCATGATCTTGAGCGCGCGTTATGAAACGTGATCGCTCTCTTCGGTTGTGATTCCTGTGTGCACTAATATGGCAACTGTCTAATGTTAGCACACTGTCGTGGAGGCGCCCTGTGGCAAGAAACATGTCTGATTTTAATTACACTCTTGCTTTATGTCTGCTATTGGCTAATAGCATGCTATCTGTTGCTTAACGTCAAACAGCAGGCGCTGGCAGTTCCGAAGAGATTGGGCACTAGCCTCTGTATAAAAAAAGAAAGGGGCACCTGAGAAAATAGAAAATTCGCGCTCCACTTCGAAACTCTCCAATCAGCGCATGACTGCGAGATTTGGCTGAGCTGTTCATAGCAGTGTCTGCTTTCCGCAGGACGTGTTTTCTCACCAAGTCCGAGGGATGCTCCGTGACCCCCTTAAACCGAAAGTAGCGAAATGCGATGGAATTGTTAGTAGTGCGAGTCTTCCATTGATAAGTTTCATTTGACTCAAACAGACTTCTCTCACAAGGACGTTGTAAGGCTTGCCACGCAGTTAGGTGCACAAAAAGAACTTGCTGCACCTTTTATGAAACAGTGCTTTTGTATTAAAGGGTACCTCTTGCAAGAATCTGTGGTGGCAAGACGTTTTTCAACCAAAGCAACCAACCACTTGCTGCCAATTTGGCTTGGCCACGCAACTTCTGCGAGTTGCAGGTGTGAACGAACCCTTAGGGAGGTAAAGGACCGACCAAATAGTCTCTAACAAAACCATAGGTACCCTTGTGATACACTTAAAACATCATTATAACGAAGTCGCATCTGACACAAAAATAGTTACCGTATACAGTCGCCGACCGTTTATTCGGACGCCGAAAATTCGGACATGCTCGTTTATTCGGACACCTTCGCGGCACCGCTACTCGTCCCATTGAACTAATGTAAACTCACGACCGAAAATTTGGACGCCCCACAGTCCGCCGTTCGATTTTTCGGACTCCGGCTGGCTGATCAATGTTTACAAAATTTTGATAGGTTGCCAGCACTGAAATGTTGCACTGGCTATAACTGGAGATCGTGCCAGTGTCAAAAATCCACGCAGAAATTACCGATCTCGAAGGCTATGTTTGTTGGCTACACGTAACGGTTGCCTTTTGGCTTTAGCCAGTCAAGTATCCATTGAACGGCTATCACGGCCGAACAGCAGGCCAAGCCAAGCCAAGATTGTAATCGGCTCGGTGCGGCGTTTGAGGAGAATGACAGCGCGTACGAGTACGACGCGGATCCTAATTCGGACAAAGAGAGTACGACAACAGAAGCGCTGCCCGTTCCATGTGCGCCGTCGGAACTAAAGAAACGCGGAAACTACAAGGCCGTGACGATGGCGAAAAAAGCGGCGATTATTCACCAGGTGGAAGTTCCTTGGGAGTTTTCGCCGAGTTGGGCGATGAGATATCAGTCAGCTACTCGAACCAGCGCATGTGGACAGTGACTGCCGTGATGACGCACCACCCACACCAGTCATCAAATGCGGATTTAGCATAGGCCGTTACAGTGCTACTGCCGACCATCACGGGTGGCCAAACATTGGCTGAAATACAGGCCGACTTGGTCGCGCGTAAGCGTACATGTGTACAGACGCGCACTGACAAGTTTTTTCCGGCCGCCGGGCCAATAAAAGTGCTTTTTTCTGGTGAATCCTTTTTTTCGGACTCCCGATTATTCGGACTTTTCGGCGGTTCCCGCCGAGTCCGAATAAACGGTCGGCGACTGTATATCCGAAAATTCATTATAAATGTATATATTCGTAACACTGTGTCCATGACAAGACTTGTTCTTCATCTACTTCATTGTAATCCATGTTCGTTTAATCAAGGTATGAGTGTATAAAAAGTGTGTGAGGCTCAGATGTTCCTGAACATCATCCTCTGATTAAACAGGTTTTCTTTTTACGTCAAGATAATGAAACAGGGCCTTTTCAAAGTGATGTGAACAGCGCGTGAAACACACAAGGACGAAAAATCGACGAGGACTAGCGCTGACTTCCAACTGAAATTTATTAACACAAACATGGAAAAACGAGAACAAGATGGCACACGTGATCACCGCTCATTTGAATTGCGCATGACGGCAGACATGGAGAGGAATACCAGCTAGCCCGGTCACACACCTTGCTCCTTTTCAAAGAACCCCGTAACATGAAAAATCAACCTGGACAACGTTGATGGCACTACTCATAACCCCCATGTCGTATGGTTCGAGCATAGGAGTTTTTCAGTTGTTATTGATTGCTGCTATTCGGTCCCCGCTTTTCATTATCGCCGATGCCTTCCGTATGTGGTGACGGGAGGCTTCGCAGAGATTTTACGGTTGCATGTCCGGTTAAAACGCAGCAACCCGCCGTCGGTGGTTCCGATGGAGGTTGATGGAAGCGGAGACCTGTTGATGGGGCAGCAGGACTCTCCGGCGGTTAGCGCCTCCGAGACGGACCTGTCCGGCTCCGGCATGGAGGAAGACCTCATGAAAATCCAGCAGAGGCGAATCGAAGAGCTACAGCGCGAGCTCCAGAGGCACGTTTTTTTCGTTATTTTTTTGGTCTGTGCCCTTGCCTTTGCGGAGCCAGCTTATCGTGCTTACACCCTCCTAGCACAAACATATTTTTTGTTGATTTCCTTCTTTTCCTCAGTAAATGAAAAAAAAGTTGTTCCGGATATTCGCCTGCATGTCGCTACCATTTGTGGAACTGGATTATAACTGGCTCAGCTCGTTTAGCCGACTGTATTTCAGTAGGCCATACAGGCCGGCCTTATTAGCATATGACAGGAGGCAGAGGGCAAGCTATACCTGTCTGAGCTCTCCCTTATTTTATTTTTTTTTTAATACACTGCAGGCCCTTCATGGCCCTTGCAGGAGTGGGTACATGAATACACGAAAATACATACATTGTCAAAAATTCATGCTGTAAATTCGACATACTGAATGAGGTTCATGAACAAGTCGATCGTATTACAGCACACAATATCATTAGATAAAGTATTCCAGCGGGAGATAGCCGATGGAGAGGGGAATTTTTGTGAGACTTAAAGGTTGGCAGATTGCCGTAGAATTATTTAGTTGCAATGAGTGCTTAGGCGGGTCTTGCAGGTAACGAGAATGTGATGTGTGGAAGTGACCATGATATAGCTACGTAGTAATTGGTAAAGGAATTTGTAATTGGTAGCAATTGGTAAAGGAATTTTAGTCTTGAGATTATTCTGCATTGTGAAACCCTCTTCAAGTCTGTATTGGTTGCTGGAAATCCAGTGCATATTATGATAGGAAAAGCCTATCATGTCCTGTGACAGCACCTCCACATTGTCACAGCTAAATTTAAGACAGGGAAAGGCGGAAAATGCGGAATCGGCGCAAGGAAGCACGAACGGACGACACATTTTCCTTCATTTCTCTCCCACGTTCATGTGTGCATGCTCAATTTTTAGTGCCATGAATCCCTACCAGCTTGCTGCGTTTTCTTCAGCTCTAGAAATTGTCGTAGCATTCATTGCCATGGTTACTAAGCAGCCACTCTATTCCCGTTTCCGTTTTAAGAAGACCTCGTGATGCAATGGATTTCTCGTTTCCTCTCTCCAACAGGTCTCAGCTTCGGTTGCAGCAGCAGCAACAGCAGCAGGTGTCGACGCCGTACAGCCTGAAGAGCGCCACGCCGCCCATCACCACGTTCACGCTCACCCTGTCCCCATCGGGCCAGGCCGTGGTGACGTCGCAGCCGCAAACCACCAGCCTCCTGACGTCAGCCACCGTGGCGAGGTCAGTGCCACCTGCATGAAAATCTCATGACTGAGGGAAAAAGAGCTCACAGGTCCCTTTACGCATTCGTCTAAGACTACTCGAAGGCAAAAGCCATATTCTTCTTCTCGATCAATGTATTGATCCTCCCGCGCCCCCCTCCAAAAGCTTTCTGCCCCGAGTGTGGTTTTGCACTGCCCCCAGGATCAAAGGCATTGCACCTCACCTGGTTTGGCGTAGCCTCCGTGATCAGCCAACCTTTGACCAAGTGACAGTGTCACATGATGACATCACAAATTTTGGCGATTTGTGACATCATGATGTCACAGATCGTTGTAGCTCCGTCTTAGCTCGAATGGTAAATCATCGGACTTGTAATTCAGAGGTTGTGGGTTCAGATCCCACCAGTGGAAAGGGTGATTCCTTTGTCCTCTTTAATTCCTTTCAATTTAAGGGAGAATCATTTCACTACAGTTGAGAAACCACAAATAATGTCTCCCATGCTTTCCTTGGCTTAATTGTCTGTCAGTTTCATTAGTTGTGTATAATCCAGAATGAATAGATATTTAATTACAAATTGAGATTAATTATGGAAAAGCAAACAAATTGATGTATTATGACATTATTTTTGTTGCAGAGGAATATTGAGTGCCTTGGAATAATGTTGTGTAAATGTGACACATTTAACATGCAGGTCTTCGTTAGTCATTCCTCAAAGGGTTAAATAGATGTCACTGGCGTTCTTGCGAAGCCTCATTTCGCAGAATGTCGAAGACGTTTTGGCTCGCAATGAATCTTGTTGCGAGCAAGAACATCTTCATTTTCATTTGTTTCACTTTGAATGAAGATACGAATGTTGTTTGTTTCGAATGTTCTTCTTAGCTTTGAACATCAAAAAAATATGATTGCTCCGAACGCAAAGCAAACATCTTTGCTTGCTTTGCATCCTTTGTCTTTGAATGCAAAGAAAGTAAAGCTTCTCTTCCATTCCTGTTCACAAAGAAGAGCTTCACTTCAAAATACGTTCAAACTAAAAGACTAAAGTCTCAAAGTGGCGTAAGAGTTATTTAATGGCGGAGAAATTCAAAGTAGGCAACTCTGAGGCTTTTGGCACCGCCTGTGCTTTCGTCATAAATTCATAAATGTTCTCGGCTTTCACAGGACGTGCTTGGCCAGGCGTGTCTGGCATTAAGGGCCCATGACAAAGCTTTATATTTAGGTCTCGTCAGCGTGAGCAGCGGCGGGCTGAAAAATTAATGGCGGTGTCAGTTTTGTGCAATCGGACCCTGACAGGTGCTCGACCTTTTCCTTGTGCCCGGGACGAAATAGTTAGCGGCTCGGGCACTGATTCATGCACGCACTGGCGTACTTCCAAACAGTTTAAGTTTTTGATAGTAATGGAGACGTAGCTGATGCCAGATTTTTCGCAGAAATAGCTGCGGAGACAGACTTCAGTTTCGAAACAGCAGCTTCTAAATGTTTTTCCTTGAAACAAAGAAAAAAAGTCTAGAAAACGAAGAGCAGTCTTGTCTTTTGGGAGTGCTAGTTAAAAGGCCATTAGTTATGATGTCGGTGTCGACGATGTATGCAAATTTCTTTGAGAAACTCTCGTTAGTCTACGCTGAACTGTGCCATCCAAGTGTTTGCCTTTAGACTAGAGATGGGTGAATAGTAAATTTGAGGCTCAAAGCGAATTCGAAGCAAATAGGGGTTTGGTTGAATAATTTCTAATCGAATAGTTCGAATAGTTTATATCAAATTTTATTTTTAAAAATTAGCATTTTCGTCATAACCTAAGTGACTTGCACAATATTTTTAAGAATTGGAACTCGCATGTGCGAATGTCAAGTTATTGGTTCAAAGTGAAGTGGAAGTAACTTTGGAGAAGTAGCAAAATTTAAATAGCAGTAGCATGCAAGTTATAAGCGGTAAAATAGTTTTGAAATTTATCATATTTAGCAAGCCCGCATAACAAACTTTTAAACTTGAAAAGTAATTAATCAAGGTGAAGGTAATATGTAGATTCACCTAGCAGTGTGTGGCTTCGTGGCAGTATGGATTTCCCTTGCGTAGGTGGTTTCATGGCATAGCGCCAGTGAAACTACGCTACAGTGAAACTACCATTACATTCAGTCAAATATTCATATATTCATTCATTTCGAAAGTATTCCAAAATTTTGAATAATTTATATTAGTTTGGATGCTCGAAGCACTTCAATATTCACCCATGCCTACTTCAGATTAGAACATGGTTGGAGCAGTAGCAACTCTTGTCTTACACTTACGAAAGCTATTTTATCAGTAAATGTGGTGTCTGTATCCTTGCCGGCATTTCTGTATCCTCGCCGGCGCCAGGTTTCTCCTGAACAACATTGAAATCTAAGTTGCAAACGCTTCGCATAAAAAAAAAAAAACAGTATACAAGACAAGTATAAAATCGCTGTAACGCCTTCACATGAAAGTGTGATAACAAAATCTACGTACTGTGAACATTCGTGTAACAAACAGTCGCAGGTAACAAGCATTTTTGTTCGCCTCTTTGCAGCACTGGTGCTGGCATGGTCGCCGCTCCGGCTGCGGTTGCCGACGCAAAGTTGCTGCAGCGTCAGCTGTTGCAGCAGCATCTTCAGAACAAGATCCAGCAGCAACAGCAGCAGCAACAAGCTCAGCAACAGCAGCAGCAGCAGCAGCAGCAACTACAGAACCACCAGCAACCTCATCAACCGAGTAAGCACCTTAAACAATCTCTTCAACACCGTTTATTGCAGCTTTTTTTTTTTCTGTGATACCGCGTCAGAAACAGACATGGGCTTCTGTCGCTTCAAGAAGACTACTTTTTCGCGGGTGAACTAGGATGAATTACATTTAATGTGATTTTCGTCGGCTGTTAAACTTCAATTGAGATTGCACTGTCTCCATATCCATTACAGTGGACACGGCCTTGGCATTTCACTCTCTAGTGGTTGCAGTGCTAGACTGCTGACCCAAAGGTTGTGGGGTGGTGGCTGCATTTCGATGGAATCAAAGTGCTAGAGGTTTACGTACTTGGGCTTAGGTTCGCATTAAAGAATGCCGGGTGGTCGAAATTTCCAGAGCCCTCCACTGCGGTGTCCCTCATAATCATATTGTGGTTTTGAAATGTAGAACCCCATAAATCGTTATCATTAACCACGTTTGCTACAGCTTTTTTGTCGGTGGCACTGTGCGAAAAACTGGCGTGCTCTTCTTTTGCTTCACCGAGGTCTCTTTGCGCCAGTGAATCACCCTAAATTGATGTCAGTGTGGTTTTTATTCGCCGTTGAAGTTGAATTGAGATTGTGCCTTATTCACACCCGTTCACGTAGCTGTGGTTATGGCATATCACTCCCGTTCTCAAGGGTGTGTTCGCATTTTATACTGCAGGAACTGCGAGAATTCTCGGGGGCTTAGAGTTCAGGCGTGTAGCGGTGGAACTACCGTAGAATTCCAAGCAAGCATCCTTACCCGAGCAAGCACCCCCTCCAGTTGCACTGCTAATTTCAAATTTCCACACTGTTCTGGGAAAGCAACCCCCTTTCTCGCTCCACACCCTGAGTATGCCTCACGTCCATGCAACACTGGCCAGCTTGAATCCCATTCAGTCCTGCTTAGCAGCCTGATCTGTGCACGCCTGCACTTGAAATTTGTCCTCAGAGCTTGATTTTTTTTTCCCTCAAGTGATCACACCCCAAACATAGCGCAAGACACTCATGACGATTTTCGGGGTTCCGCGAGCAAAAGCATGGCCTTTGAGATACATATATTCCAAGGTGGTAGTTATGACGACGTAGTCAGCAAGAGCAAGTCCTTTGAGATCTGTGTTTGTTGCTGAGAGCTGTTGAGTTGGCTTATCATTGGAGGTGCTTCCATTCAATAATGCTTCCTGCGTTCTGATCACGTTTTTATTGTGTTTCTTGTGTTTGTGTGCTGTCATTGTAATGCACCATGCCATGAACGAGAGCGGGAAGTCTTCTGAGGTAGTTTGTGTGCACTTTGTTTTTTTTCTGACGGGAAATTTCTGTGGCTGCCATCTTGAATTTCGGTGCCGTTTCAGGAAAGCGCCGCCCCCGCCCCCTCCAGTTTTCTGGTAATGTCGACTGCTGAGGTAAATTTTTTAGGGGCAGAATCGATCGTCACCTGAACCTATTAAACGCTGCAATAGGTACACCGTGACTTGTCGTACGGTGTGGAAATGACTCTGCCACCCCCACCTACTGTGTAACTATTTCATCCTCTTCTATTGTTCCTTCGTCCCGTTGCAGATTGCGTGAACAGTCCGGGTCTCGCCACTAGCCTCGCCTCATCGTCGCCGACTTCAGCGGCCGTGAAGGCTTCGCTGGCCAACTTCCTTCAGCAGCAGCAGCAACATCAGCAACAGCAGCAGCAGCAGCAGCAGCAGCAAAGCCTGGCAGCAGCGCTGGTACTCACGAGCGACGCCAACAACAACCATCAGTTGAGTGGCGAGCAGCAGCGCGGCGGAAGTGGCGCGCGTACCATGGCCTACAGCCCGGCGAAACACGCAGCAACAAAGACGCCCAATGGCCTCCAGTCTCGGCAAGTCTTGTCTTTTTATTTATTTTAATTTTCTCACATGGAATCTGACGTCATACTTTCCAGAGAAGCTCTAGGGAAGGCTGGGTGTCAAAAAAAAAAAAAAAAGAAATGTTACACTGACGTGTGTTTGAAAAGCTTCAGAGTTTTCTTTTGTGACAGTTAGTGTGAAATTTGTGCGATTTTGGAGTTGAGTGCATGCAGTGACTTAAGAGATATGGTGAAAGTGTTATACAGTTGAACCCGTATATATCAAACCCAAATATAACGAATTATTGTGTACTATATCAAACAGTTGGAAAATCCCCTCGAATGTATTATCGATATGATAAAATATCTTATATATTGAATTACCTATATATAGAACTCTTTGTGATAGCTTTAGATTTAATGTATGTGGGTTAGACTGCATTACATAACTTAAAACAAAGAAGATAGAAGTTTAGGGGAAGACCTAGGGATTGAAGTGATGACAAGTTGTCAGGCAAGGAATATTGCTTCGACCTGTGTACTTTTCTTTGTCTCTGCAGCAACTGCAGCTGCGAGGGATTCAAACAAGCGAGTCTCGTACGTCGTGAAACTACATTGCGGTGTACATGACTTTTGTTATAACGCTGTAATCCTTTGACGTATTCATGAGGATGGTGCCATCACACGATGCCTCAACTGGTTATCACGTGTGTAATGCGGAGCATGTGGGTTCGGCGCAGCAAATTATATTTTAATCCTCCTTGATTTGTCGTTTGCTTGTTTGCATATTTCAAATAAACGTAACAACTAACTTCCCCTATGCTTTCTCTGGCTTCGTTGTCTGTCGGCTTTGTATTTTCAAGAAGCTTATTTGACATAAATGAAGAAAACTGTCAACTGTATTAATGACACGACAATTCCTCATTTCTTCATTATATTTGAATACATATTACTAGCTCCATATTACTAGATCCTATGAGAGATCTGTGAGGCTATGCACATACACAGGGAGGCAGACAGATGCATAACTGTACCTTCAGTTGTCCTCACAAAAAAAAAAAAAGAAAAAAGAAAAAGTGGTTAGGTTCTTGAAAGGGTGCATGTGCGACGACGCTTAGCTTGGCACGTGTAGCTGTTGACAGAATGGTGACGCTACAGTCAGTTTAGATGTTTTCTTTCCAGTTGTCATCACTTCATATGTTGTATGGGAACTAAAAATTTCAGTTGAAGCCTAGTGGTTGTCTTGTGTGCATCTTTCTTTGTCACTGTTTTAGTTCCTCTAGTAATATGTATTTAAGTCAAAACCAACTAGCCCAAATTTTAGCTTTAACTGTAACATCTTCATTATAACCATTAGTTTATTATAGTATCTACATTTGTTTTATTGAGGTTTGATCGTACGTCTTTATTACATCTTTTTTGCGATGCTCACCCACAATCTGATTCTGATGCCCTGGCATACTTCTCATAACATGCTTAGGATTAAGCAGTTCTCACCATTTCGTTTCTTCACTCGTTCAGGTCCCTACAGCAGGCGGCAAGCTTTCCCTCGCTCTTGTCGCCCAAGACAGCTTCGCTGCCTGAGCCGTTCATCCTGACCAAACAGCCACCAGACTACGACGAGGCGACCAAGCATCTCAACAAGACGAGGCAGGCGCAGCAGGTACAGCCCATAAATATGGTTGCTCCGTTGTTCTAAGTCATTGTGCGCTGCGGCGATTGCATCGTCGTTAAATGATTTGCTAGCGCTTAGTCGATTTAACTCAACATCAAAGAAGATGGGGTTTGCTGAGTCTCCGTGGTCTGATAGGTAATCCTACAGGCTTGGAAAAGGAAGAAAAAGGAAGAGTAGAAATTAGTTTTTGTTTGTCAAAATGATACTTTAGGTCACCTTAGGTAAGGTGGTGGTGTACTGAGATGGCGTACTGAGGTGTACTGAGTGTCCATCAGATGTTAACGCTCGTGGCACTTCCCTCTTTAGGCGTATAGTACAGGGACCATCGGTCTCTCTTCACGAATGCAGGAAATCGATTGCAGTGCCTTCGTAAAAGTTTAGAATGTCCCTTTTATTTCTAATGACAGCATCGTCTCTTTTACAGATGCTACCACTCAACAACCTAGCGCCTGCAAGCTCCAAGCCGAGCCGCCCTCGTTCAATCAAGAGCAAGGATGTGGACGACGTGCTCGAGATTCTCATCAAGAACGGAGGCAAGTGGTGCTCCCTGTCAGTTCTTTCACTCACGCTCATTCGATCATTGTGATGGTCCTTAACACATGTTCATTCTAAGAAAGACAAAAAAGAAGGCTTCTGTCGAAGCAGCATGACAGCGTAAAGTGTGACTGCGCATATATCAAACCCACATATAGCAAATTATTGTGTATATCGAACAGTTGTGAAATCCCCTTGAATATATTTTTGATACATGAAATATTTTATTTATCAAATTAAGTAGACTCTTAGTAAACGGAAATCTCGTAAGCGGAACTGCTGCTTAAATGAAACAACTGGCTCTGATATGATTGGTTTTGTACATGAGCCCTTGGAGCATGAAAATAGGAAAAAGTTTCATGAAGCATCACAAGTGTACTTGCTCGCATGGCATTCCAATCTCTGAGGCCACTCCTGCATATGGGATAATTTCCATAATTCACTAGCAGGTGGCAGCAGTTGTGCTAGCTGTGGCAGCACAACTGCTGCTTACTCTGGCAAAGTGTTTTTCTGGGTTCCCTGGTATCAATATAGAAAGGCTGAATAATTTGAATATCTGCAAGCTTCAGTTTGTTCAGCAGCGAAATTCCAGAACTGCATCTTATGTAGTGCGCAGGCGAACGTAACATTGGCTAGTTATTGGCAGACCACAATTTTTTCTGGTTCTGCACTTTCGCAAAAGCATTATCGACTCCATAAAGAAATGCAGATTATGCGCACATTTCATTACGAAGCTGCCCAATTAACGAGCCGTTTTAACGAACCTGCAGAGTTGCCTCCGAGCGCCGCGCAAGAGCCACCGACACCCACAACACCGGGAACACCCATCACCGACATGAGTGGACTTCTCGCGTGTACGCCGCCTTCGTTTCCGACACCGCCGCCTTCGTCGGAGGGGACAACCGTGACACAGGGGGAACGGAACTCGCCTTCCTTGGCGCTGTCCGGCGACGGCGAGACGCCACCACCGTCGGCATCCCTGGACTTCGACTTCCACCTGGACCTGGACGACTTCGAAGGCATGGACCTCGGCATGCTGACCGACAGCGGACCGGCCAAGAATCAGGTTCCGCGAAACCACTACGCCGACGGCGGTGCGGACTTCTCGGACCCAGCACTGAGCATGGAGATCGAACTGTCCGACTGGCTGGACGTTATGATGCCCCAGACAACGACGTCGTCGTCGACGTCGGCCCTGCCCAACGGCCAAGTGTCCTCATCCTCCGCAACTCCGTGCGCGACGGTGCTATCATCGGCCGCAGCGGCCCCAAACGCAACCCAGCACGACCCATTGCTGTCGACGAACGCATCCATGGACGTTCAGGACCCGTTCGACCTGTTTGCGGTGAACGACGCGGACTTCCGGGCGTGGGACGACTTTCGGACTAGTTGGGACAGCGCGGACTTCATCGCCTGACTGCCGCGGGACCGTATGAGGCGGTTTGGAGCGCGGGAATGGCCGGAAGGGCGCCCTCCTAACACGGATTGCGAGATGGTTTTTCCGCATGCCGCTGTGCCAGTGCTGACTCTTGTCGGTGAACTGTCTTGCCACCGTGGAACACTTGCGCGTTTGTTGTCGGTAGGGAAAGAGAGAGACCAAACTTTTTTTTTTCACTTACAACAACAAAATAGTTAAAAAGGCCGTCTCAGCGTCACGGACCAAGCACAACAATCGAAACAACACAAAAAAATGACTGAGTGCCAAGCTAAAGTGCCGACCGCTTTTTCCAAGACTTTATTTTTGTCCTCGTTTGTTTCATCCATCTTGGCCCCGGAACATCTCGTCACCTTCCCAGATGCGAGAAATCGGATTCACATCACGTTTGTGTCGTTTTCCATCTTGCGGCGCAAGGAAATGCTCACACCAAAACACGAAACAATACACACGAGAAATCGCAAACACCTGACAGTGTTCTGACGATGCCCAGTCTTTTTAACAAACGGTTGAAATACAACCTGCGTCCAGGCCATTGCGTTAACAACTCACAAAAAAGCAACGTTGGCACTGTGGGTCGCTAGTGTTCATGCGGACATGACACAAGTACAAATAGGCCCTCTATCATTTCGCGTCATACGATTGATGATGACCATCATCGATCATCCCCACCCTTCCCCACACCAGACAAAAGCTCACAACGGTAATCGACGCTCGCTTCGACATCACAGCTGCGATCGTACGATGTTTGCCATCTGTCGCAAACGTCTCGCCAACTATGACTTTGTTTCTTCGTGTACGGTCGAACCATTTTACCACACAGTCGCATCCGACGTAAACATAACTCCCCGGCATTTTCTTTGTATCTGATATTCATTTGAGCGTGCGCACTGCTGTCGGTGAAAGACGTATTTGTGATCGGATCTTTGGCAAAAGGAATAGCGATTCTTTCGAAGGTCCAGCGAAGGAACTCCAGCAGATCGATCACTTGCTGGTGGATCGTCGCGCCGGGATTGGACACGTGAACGCTAAAACCGTGAATGCTTTCTTTCAGCGTTCTCCAGAGCAACCTTGAAACGGGATCGGTGCATTGGCTTGTTGGCCGTCAGGTCCAACGAACCGAGCCAACGGCCAAAACACGGTTGTGAATTCAGAATGTATGATGGAGTTGCCTTTGTTGAGTTTTTGTGACATTCTCACTACACCAGAATTCATTTCGTCGTAACCGATATTGTCTCGGGACTATCGCGTTTAGTTTTGTTATAGCAGTAGAATACTCTGCGAACTTAAAGCAGCCAACTTCGGTTTGTATTCTAATCGTTACCTATGTCCGATTTGTTATATTCATGTTCGTTATCCAGAGGTTCAACTGTAGCTGTATATTTTTTTTTCTGTTTTTTCGATAAGGGATCAAAACGACTTGCTTCTGCAAAAAACCCGTTTCGGTAAGAAGAAAGAGGCATGCGATACATATCTCGCAGACTTTTGGAGGCGATGTGACAGAGCCAGGGCTGAGAGACGTTTGTTAACGCGTTAGTTCCTCGCTTAATAAACGAGATGGTGTCGCGACTGATGCGAAGTGAACGACAACCAGACGAAACGGACGCACGAGTTCTCGTCGGGAGAACCACATTCCAAGCGTCGTTTTCGTCAGCGCGAAAAAATGGCGAGACAAAGACTGAAGAAAGGAAAGAAAGACGCAAAATCAAACGACGCCATCTCGGAAATGTTAATCGTGAAGGTCATGAGATGCAAAGTAAAAAACATTGACCACATTATGTGCCCGGTGTTGCGTGGGCGGTGAAGCCATTAGGCCTCAAGCCCAGCTACAATTTTTTCCATGTCGTGAAGTACTTTGGGAATGCCAGAATATTCTCGCTAGACGACTGCTGCGTCGACATTTGTGAAATTGCCTTGTTGAAACAAAAAAATCTTTGTGCTCTTGCGAGCGTGAACATGAAGTGCATTAAAATTTTAAAGCAATAATATTGGCAAATGTATAGCATATATGCAATACCACAGTTAAAACATCAGGTGCAAGTATCTGATGGCACTAATTCTGTTCATTTATTTTTGAACACTGCCCGCTTCGAGTGGATGACACTTTGTCCTATTTCATTCTGCGATATGTCGCGTTTCTCGCCAAAATTGCACCGTGAGGAGTATACGGAAATTTTCGCAAGTTTTGGTGATGTCTGTCGCTAAAATTTTTTTAATGCAACGAATTCTTGCCTAAACAGTGCAGCAGTTGATTACCGAGAGTAATTTTGCATTCCCCACGCGGTTCGAGAAAGAAATCGACGTTGGGCAAGGCCCCCACTGTACGGATCAGCAGGCCAGAACAGAGACATAGACTCAATTTATCGTCGTCAAACCTTCGTTGTGTTTTTCTACACACGTGTGTGTGTGCCTGTGCGTGTGTGCGTGTTATTACCAAGGTTGTAATCTTTTTGTACATAATTTAGGCGAGGTGCAAAGTATCGACAAATCGTGTCGCAACGCAAAAGTAAATATACACAGTGGGTCTGTCCTCCCATCTGTGACATCAAAAAGGCAAACTCAAATGTCTCAGTACACGAGGTGCGTGGAATTCGCGATTCTTGCATTGAGGCAAGATTTTGTTTTTGTAAATCTTAAAAATCCGGCACCGAGAAAACGTTACGCAGCATGTTAATATGAAATTCGATTGAAGGATTCTTTTAACACCTTGTGTAGAAATGAATTCAGACAGTGCCTTTTTGCCTAGACTGCGGTCATGTAGCGTATGTGCTCAAGTTTCGACGTCCTGTAGTCGCACTTGAAATGTTGATGGCATCTTTCGAGGTGGTGTTCCTACGTGATTTGAGTTTGTCTTTGCCATTTTCTTGTCTCACATCTTTGTCGAATTGCCCAAGCCTCGGTTGTATAGGCGCTCGAGATTTTTTTTTCTTTGCTGCTGGTCTCAGGCTTTTTGTCGCACGTGCTGGTAACACTAACCCAAGCTGGTTTCTGTGCTTTTTTATTTCATTTTAGACAGTTGCAAAAACCAGCTTGTTTTGGGTGACGGAAGCTATTTAGGTGAACAGCGCAAGCAATACCACATTTCTTCTCTTCCCATCCCCCCCCCCCCCCACCTTATTTTCCTTTTTTTTTTTCGAAATGTACATAATATAAGCGAGGGTGCAAGTCTTCTTGGTGTTGGTGCCCTCGGTGTAGTGTGATGCGAGAAATAAAATATGAATGAATACACTCATTACTTTGGTGCTGTTTTTTGCATTGTCTGCCTCTTCTGTGTGCACAGCATTGCACGGCACATTACCAGTTGAACTGACACAAAAAGGTGTTCTAAGTAAGCCTTAAAGGTCAAAGGAGTGAAACTTTCGGTTTCAATTAAGACATTTCCTAAGGAGGCCTTAAAAGCTAGTTGCAACAAAATATTGGTTTCAGTTGACATTGTCCTTTGAAGGAGGCCTTAAAGGCCTGCTCAAATGAAATATTGGTTGCAGTTTCACACATAATGGTGTATTTGAAAGTGTTTAGGCTGAAAGGGGATTATAAAAGTTTGTTGTGACTGGTTGCGTATTCTGGGGAGGCCTTAAAAGCAGACTGCAACAAAATTTAAGTTGCAGTTGACATTGTCTCAAGTAGGCCTTGAAGGCCTGCTTCAACTGAATATTGGTTGCAGTTTCACATGCGATGGTGTATCTGAAGGAAGGCCATCTACAGCAAAATTTTGATTGCAGTTGGTCATGTATTTTATGGAGGCCTTAAAAGCTCGCTGCAACAAAATTCGGAATGTAGTTGCAGGTCTTCTAAAGTAGGCCTTAAAGGGACTGACAACAGATTTTTCTCCCAGTTTTTTATGATGCAACGAAAATCTCCCCCTCAGTAGTGGTTAAACCTGCAGCGGTTGATTGCAAGAGCGGATGGATATTTTGTAAGCAGAATTTTTTTCATCTGAGAAGCCACTATAAAAGTTATAGTTACTCCTCCAGAAATGCTGAGGAGTGACAGCGATGCCGATAGTCCTCGTAAACTGTTCATTACGTTCATTGTTCTGCTTTCACAGGAGTGAGTGCAACTGAGGTTAACAACCTTCACTTTGGCATTTTCAATCGCTCTTGAATAGAAAAGGCAGGCAGAATAAATTTTCTAAATGCTCGTCGTCATGTGAAGTCCTGTTACGACCTCACGAGCCAGGCGCTCCTCGTACTTCTCCTGCTCGTCGGCTGGTGCCGCTTGTCACTCAGTTAAAGGTTTCATGCTGCCACTCTAGAGCATCAGATCATACGTGAAACAAAGACGTATATGTAAGTTTTAGGTTAGAAAAGATTATAATAAAAAAGATTGTACTGCATTTCAACACTAATACAGAGACAACCACGTACACCAGTAAAAGGTCACGTGATGGGGATCTCACGCATCTTTGCCTTTTTATCATGTGGGGCGTCAAAAGTAATTTTTCGCATCATTAGTGAAGAAATAAACATATAAATCCGCGTTTAATGAGAAAAACGCAATAGACAATCTTTCCATTAGGGGGGTTGTCTCAATCCATGTGCCGAGCGGTTGTCTGTTTTGTCTCCCTTTAATGACCACGTTCGGCTAAATTTCAGTTGCTTTTGCACACACTGTAGTGTATCCTAAGGAGGCTCTGAAGGCCAGCTTCAGTGAAGTAATAGCTGCAGTTGCAAACACTGTCATCTTCCAAAGGAGGCTTTGAAGGCCTAGCATTCAGCCCAGAGCACACGTACAGTACTTGTCCAGTGAAATGCGACATCATTTTTTTTTAGTATAACGACTGCCATGAGCAATTGCTCATAACAACAGCATCATTTCACTGCATATCTGGCCAATAAAGGTAATGTCTCTGGTATAAGTGTTCAAGTCAAAACTATGCCAATATGACATGAACTGCATATGCTAGACATGAAAGTAGGTGCATTACTTAGCC
The DNA here is from genome assembly GCF_013339695.2 of Rhipicephalus sanguineus. Lineage (NCBI taxonomy): Eukaryota > Metazoa > Arthropoda > Arachnida > Ixodida > Ixodidae > Rhipicephalus > Rhipicephalus sanguineus. The sequence continues at coordinate 135,453,316 of NC_051182.1, read as the reverse complement.
TTAAATTTTCATGTTTCTATCCACGAGTACTGTACATCTGTCAATGCATGTTGATGCACTTATGCTTCCTTCAAAATCAAAAGGACAAACTCTAGATGAGTCTATGTACTAAAGGCCATTCCCCTGCTGTGGACACAATAACGCAAGGCAAAACTAGTTAATTGTGTACTTACTATATTACACACGACACGCAGCTGTTCAATTTTGAAGATCTTTATTTGACTTGTGCAGATGATTTCTCGTGGCAGCATCGACTCCTCAAAGATTGACACAGTAGATGACTGGTGCAGCAGTCTGTGACAAAAGCATCAAGGTCATCACTGCATATTGTTATCAAAGCACGCATGCTTTTATGTGGGGATGATTGTGCTCGTAAGTGAGGCTGAACTTTTGCCAGACGTAAGAGTTGAGCTAAATTGAACAAATATGCACCCATTGCCTAGAATGAGACTTGCATGAACATAAGTACAAGATGAGGGGAGCGGTGTTCTCAAACTACTTCAAAAGACATCGAAATAACCTCCCAAGGTAGTAAAGTCAACCCAGCAGTAATTTGGGTCAAAAGGGGCTCAGAGGTAACTTCAGCCGATATAGGAAAATGATTGCCATAATTTCAAGACTGCATTGCATAAGAAACTTGACAGTATGCAGGGTTCTACTTCACATGAAAATAGGAATGGTAATTTCTGGGGTATTGCATGCCAAAACCACAATATGATTATGGGGCACGCCGAAGTGGAGGGCTCCGGACATTTTGGCCAGCTGGGGTTCTGCACTTAAATCTTAAGTACACGGGCCTCTAGCATTTCGCCTCCATCGAAATGTTCGCCGCAGCCGGGATCGAATCTGTGACTGATGGGTCAGCAGTCAAGCACCGCCAGCTGAAAACAAGAAAACTCAGAGGGTTCCTTATACATTCACCCAAGACGACGGGAAGGCAAAAGCCACCTTTTTCTTCCCATTCGATGTATTGAACATACCCCGTCCCCCTTCGAGATATTTCTGCACCTAACGTGGTTTTCTTACTGCCTCAAGGATCGGAGGCACTGCAAGCTTTCTCAGCTGGTTATGCACTGCCTCCGTGATCGGCCCACCTTTGACCATGTGAGGACGTCATTGTTGGAGATCACGTTATGTGACGTCACAAATTTTGGCTATCGGTGACGTCATGACGATGCCATCACGTGACGATTTTTTGCATCACTCGCAATGACACCGCCAATGTGGGACGCAGCTGCACACTGCCGACGGCCAATTTTTGCATTTGATGAGGCATCTAAGGCTTTCACCTTAAAAACTTAATGGAATGTCCACAAAGGTAAAATCCTGAGCATGGATGTGAAAGAGGCACAACTGCCTGAGTGACACCATCATCAGAAATTTGTGTGAGCGTTTCAGAAATTGTGCTTGGATTTCAAGTCGCAGAAGTTTTTTTTTCCACTCTAAAGAGCATATTCTTGAACAATACTCTCGAGACTTCAGCATGAAAATTGTGATAAGTGTTCGCAGTCCCCAAGCACACAGTAAGTACAAAGAGCCATTCTGAAAATGAAAGCCTGGCATAATTTGCTCCGCATATAAATGGAACACTCGGACACGTATAGCCTGTGGACTGCAGTCTGAAAAAACGCAGCATGGTGCACCCTGCCTTTGAATACCATACCACAGTTCGAAGTTTCGAACCACATAGTGATAGAATTCCACAGTTCTCAAGCTCTTATCAAAACTCTTGAGAGTTAGGGCACCTCGATGGCAGCGTCCACTGTTTCACCCAATATGGCAACATCACACGATGCAATAGCTCCACTGTTTGATCCAATAAGGCGGCGGTGCGGTCAGTGGATGTCACCACCCTGTACAAAGGAATGCTGGCATCGAGGTGCCCTACTGAGAGCGGCCCTCTCTCAGTGACCCTCTAAAATGCTAGTTTATAGAGCCAAACAAAACATCGCTCCCAAGATTGTTGGCACATGTGGATGATGCAAAATCCTTTCGTTTTATTGGGAACTTTTAAACAAAGACACATGCCTTCTTGAATGATTCTTCCCAATTACTGCTTTGGTTCTTGTAGCTGGGCTAATGGCGAGGTTCCTTCAGTTGCAGAGCCTACTGTCCTGACTTTGCTTTGTATTTACTGTCCATCTAATTTAAGTCAGTGACTAATTGAAATACAAAGGACCCAGCATGCATCGTCAACGACAGCTATGACCTTTATGCCTTTGCAACAGACTACGCCCCCTTGCGAGCTTTCGATGAGACTCGAAGTGGCAACTGTGGGCACGGTACACTCTTCACAAACCGCTGTAGTCGAGAACGACATGAAAAGTTGAGAGAGGGTTCCAGAGATCTGAAATGACTTGGTGCACATGAAAACTTTGCTGCAGAAGCAAGAGAACACACTCGTCCACACTTGAAATGTGCAAATTCACTGGTGATTGCTCATTGCAGTACAGTTTGACTTTCAACAGGCAGCGCCCGGACAACTCGCAAAAAAACTTCAGACATCCAGACACGCAGTGAATGGTTATGAAGTGTTTCTCCTACACTATTGTGTATTGCAGTGCAAGACAGCCTTGCATGGCACATTGTCCAAAAATGGATATTTATGACAATCTCGTATAAATACAGTGGCACGTAAGACTCGCGTTTGAAATAGATTGACAGACGCTGGCTAAGTGACGCAGTCAGTTCGCATTAGTTCATACTGTCACTTGGAGACACACATCTAATCACCTGAATTACGAAAACCCACTCGATCCTTCGCGACTAGCCTAGCAAAGCGTACCCTGACCTCGAAAAGCTGTGCTACGAGGAGTTTGAACACGCACACACACGACGGAATGCAACATTCCGCTTGCTCTTCCACTGCTTGACACCCATTCGACTATCATCCGCGGTTTAGCTTGTCTGCATACGTATTGCAGTTTACGGAATGCCAAGACAAAAGCTGTTGTACTGGTAGTGACACCTTGTGGCAATTTCATCAATCGATAAAATGTCGCAAACTTTTATGTCTCGGAGCTATTCCCATTCGACCGAGTCGTGCCGCGCCCTAGCTTGTCCGCATCGCATTTCAGTTTATGGAATGCTAACCTTTGCAGTTTCTGTACACCAATTGAACTGTCATATACGACTGCCACTGATGTTGCCTCACACAAACGTACATCCAGTATTCCGTAAATAGTAATACATCTACACAGGAGTCGCACTTTCCGTTAAGTGTTATCGGCATCGGCCTTCTCACTCACAAGCCAAAATAAAAAAAATAGGTTCGTGATACGTGCACATTTCGACGAACCGCATGGTAGTGTAAATAAATCTCGTTCTAAAGGACTAGCATTCACTTCGAGCCGTGGTCCCGGCAGAATGCTCACAACCAATTCTGCCTTCACCATAGCACGGCGAGTATTATGGCCTTTAAAGTAATGCTTGTGACTGCGTGCGAAAACGCTGTGCAAGAAAAACTACAAAAAAAGACTCGTTTGCTGGGATACGTAAAAACGCCAGGCCGACAAGTGCAACAGTCTTCCATATTGTAATCGTATTATAGATGCGGACCTTGTAATTGTTTACAGCACATTTGCATGTTCCCACTGACAGCTTCAAGAACCATATCCTGCTCTGCTCTAAGAACTCAAGTCAAGCTTGTGTAATTAGTGACAAGGAGGGGGCTGCTGATGACAACAGCCCCACCGACTTTGCCGAAGGAGTTCAAATAACAGCCCACTTAGCTCCCGGTTGGCAACAACAACGTGTCGTTGGCCACCAGGGTTCACAAGACATGGATTCTGTGACAAATGCGATTTCAGCTTCTGTCAAAGCGTGGTGCTTTTAACTTATCAAATCTGCGAGGCGGTAGTGTGAACTACTTCAAGCTGAAACTTTTAAAGTCATGCCTGGGCTTTGTGACGATTCAGCTTTCCTCACAAATCTCGCGTCCCGGGAACTTCCGGGGTTGGCCACGCTTGCATGGCATTGATGACAGCTCTGTGAGTCTGCAGAAAACTGAAGCTGAAAGCTAGGCTATTTGGTTACGATGTTACGTGGCCACAGCACCAGCGAAGACGATGGCACAAACGTGTCATTAGGTGCCGGTGTCTGAAGGCACACATGATTGCCGAGAAGTGCCGATTGACGTGCGAGGCCCTTTCATGAAAGAAGCCGACAACTGTGCTAGTGTACCTACTATTGAGAACTTGGCAAAGAAATCGCTTTCTTGGTCAAGAAGATGCATTGAACACCTTCGAAAATCAAAACGTGTACTTTTGAATATTGATATGGGTGTGCTTTAAACGCACGTGATTATTGGCACAGTGAACCTAGCTGACGTGCAGCACCAATCCTGTGCAGCTTTTGCTTACGTCTTAGTCTTCCCGAGTGCTGAAGCCACATGTATCAAAATCTCCATACAGAAATTGATTGACCAAAACGTTACTCAAACGTGAGAGGTTAAATTGATAGAAATTTCGTCAAGCACTTTAAAAAGAACAATCAGCCATGTTACCTTCTTTCCACACAATAATCTCAGCACAACAGTCACACTCACCGTACCACATCTTGTCTAAGACGCGACATCCGATGTCTACGAGTGTAAAAGCTAAAAATGTATCGCGCTTTATCAAAACCACATGTTTGGTGACACGACTGCACTACTACATATCTACCTCTGATGTTGTACTGTCATCATCCATCACCGAGTTGCATTCTCGACGCTTGCAATCCCGACATGTCTTAGCCACGATGGCTGCTTACAAAAGCCACACGCAAAGACGGCACCAGTAGCAAATCCTGCTAATGCCTCGTCACTGTGAAACATCAGTCGTCTCACCTGCAATTCAGGGTATAATCTGCTTCTAGCTGACATTTAACCAACACACGTGAAACACCTGTACTTTGTTCGTAGAAAGACGCAGCTGACACCTGTACATCACAATACGGTCTACACGTCATGGTGAGATATTTCAGCTGTAATCGGCAGCTGAATGCTTACAGCGCATTACCCCTGAAAGTGAACCGTATTGTACAATTCTTCGACAGGTGTGCCAGCAACTTAAAACCACTAATCATGATGGCACGAAAACATGGCATGAAGAGGAGGAAAGAGTTACGTACAACTGATCCTTTTGTATCTTCTTCGCCACTTACGAAACTGAAGGTTTCTCTCGTCGGATTAGCTGTCACGTAGCAGCAATTGTCAGTCTTCATCCAGAAGGTCATTAGTTGCATCGTTAAAGGGCACACAGAACATATTTCGCTTAAAACATTCTCTCTGCCTCTAAAAAGTTTGTGGCCTGGGTTGCAATGCTGAACAATGATGCCAAGTGTCCCTACAGGTCACGGTTCACATTGTTACCAAAAGATGGTGCCACCAGTACTTGTGCACACGTACGCGCTGGTTCTTTGAGCAAACGAGACGTAGAATTTGTCGTCACCGGCTAATGCACCAAACACCACAGGGGTGAGCGCGACACCGTTCTTTTGCCAAAGTCCTCCTAAAAATGATGCACCGTTTTCTAATGCTGAAAAATTGGCCAACTGTGGTGTTCACCTTTCAATCCACAGCAGACGCTGTTCTCAAAGGAAAGAAATTATAAAACAATGTGACGAACACCCGAAAAAATTAATACTAAAAATAAAATTCCGAGGTTTTACGTGCCAAAACCACGTCATTGATTATGAGACGCCATAGCGGGGTGCTCCGGATTAATCTTGGTGTTCTTTTACGTGCACCTAAATCTGAACACACGGGTGTTTTTTGCATTTCGCCCCCATTGAAATGCAGTCACCATGGCCGGGAATCAAGCCCGCGTCCTTAGTAGTGCAACGCTTCACCCACTAAGCTGCCATGACGGGCTCACGTACTGAAAACTTGAGACAGCCGGTGTGAGAGGATTTCAGGACCCTTCTAGCAATCTTCCGTATGACACTTACGGAGGCAAGACCGTAATTCTTGCATCCATAAATGCTATCTGGTCGCCTTGAGGCGGTGAAGTGCTCCAAATGAAAAGTCAAACTTCGTCCGTTCACATAGCAATAGCACTAAGATCCGCACAATAGCCACACATCTGAGATGGCTAAGACGCGTCTTCGCTTGAGGTCGTAGCGGGAAAGCTTGGGAGGTCGGTGACTACTGGAACTCCGAGGGCGCGTCGAGGACGATGTCGCCCTTGAAGCCGTACTTCTGCAGCTTCTGCTCAACGATCAGCAGGTCGTCCTCCGTGTCGACCTCGTGGCACAGGTACTGTGGCAACTCCACAAAGCCGCACCTGCGGGGCAAGGCGTTAACTTGGCAAGTTGTAGCACAGTTGAATGCAACTACACTCGGTTACAACCTAAAAAAAGAAAGTCAGCTCCACCCACAGAAACGTGCCACTCCTACCCTTCACTCGTGAAAGACAGTCGTGCCAGCTGGGTTCCTCTCGAACTGCAAGTACTTTTTCTTGGCTAATGTAAATACTACACATATAAAGAGCTAAAGGTCCGTTGTCACTACCTAAAACATTACGTTTGGCTCAGCGATGATGTCAGAATCCCTGGCGAATTTAACCAGGACTTTCAAGTTCCTGTCCAAAAATTAGCAACCCAAACGCGTGTCTGTATGAAAAAGTCAACTATCTGTGGAACACTCTGAAAGTGCTTGATGTCAAAAAAATGAGTACGCACTATTGGATCGAGAATTTATGGAAATTCTTTTTGGGGAGGGGCAGTGATGGTTATGGCCAGAGCTGACTTTTTTTTTAGGTTGTAACTTAGTATAGACCGAATCATTAACGTCTCTGCCGAACAGTTGCAATACCAAAATGCAGACCTATGGCACTGTACTGTGCACATGTCAAAAACGTTTCTTGGCCACTTTTGATATGCAGAATGTTGTGCCACATTGCGCCACTACAGGTGCTCCTCTGCTAATGAAACGTCGATCACTTTTCACGTCATTGGACATGTCGCGCAAAAAAAAATCTCCACTCTTACAGCAGATGTTGCCAAACAAGGCAATGAATCCGAAGCGAATTATACATGCCATTAAGAAAGAAACGAGAGAGATGAGTGTCTTAAAATATGCATGGCTCATGCTGCAACAATGTTATTTAAACCAACTTCCTTTAGTAAACTTCACTGCAACACAAAAGTGTCGTGCAGTGAAGCAAACGAGAAATGAAAAGAATTGTCGTATTTTAATGCAGGACGGTTCTTTTCGCTTACATCTCCTGTATTGAATTACTGATACACAGAATCATTATGCTATGCTCCTTAGATTCAGTATATCTGGGTTAGACTGTAGCTTGTGGTGCTGCACTATGGGCGCAAGCATCCTGCGTGTATCCACACTAACATGTTGCTACAGACCCAAATGCTACAAACAAATGTTTGTATGCTCATATTTTGTCTAATAATCAATACCTCTATGCTGTTCACTAGTATTTCAGCCAACCATCAGCTACATTGAAAACCTAGATGATGCCTCACCAAGAATTGGGAACCAATGGGCTCTATTTTTTATATTATTTATTTGAAATACTGCAAACCAATAATTTGGCTCAAGCAGGATGGGCTTCACGTACAATGCAAAAGTATGTATACAAACAATGCAAGAAATGAACACAGGAAACAAAACATACCATAAAATCTCGAGCAAGCGCCCACTATTGTGAAAGATAATCCAACAAGATTTGGAGGGAGGGCCCTTGCTCGATCGCAGGTGAAAATTCAAGATGGCGGCGAAAGAACCACTAAGAATAAAATGCACACCCATGCTTTTAATGAAATGCTTTATTGAGTACGCATGCATTCACTGTTTCCAAAACAATGAATGAAACAGTGAAAATGGCGAGAGGGAAGGGGGGGGGGCTTGCCTTGTCATTGGCATGTATTTCAAATCTCTCGAAAAAAGAAGGGGGTGCTTGCTCGGGATTTTACGGTACGCTAAAAAAATAGCATGAAAAGCATTTTACAGATGGGGACATCAAACGGAAGGAACAAAACACGCCTGCAAAGTTGATTGGCAAGAGAGCCAATCAACTATTCACAATAACAGAAAATTGCAATGAAAGTATTGTGTCACTAATATTGATTGATTACACACGTGAGTCAGAATAACCAATTGTCAGTTCAGCTCCTTTTAAAGTACCGTAAGCTGTTTTCGCATTGTAGAGGCAACCTCAGTGTTTTGAATCTTCACACTGCTTCAACAAAGGGTTTTATTGGACACTGATTAACACTTTGTCATGGATCCCACTCTTATCGCCATCCAATAATTTATCTAGTGTCAATGTGCATAGTTATTCCATGATCCTACGACTCACTGTCTGGTACCCCAAGCATGCCTTCTTACCTTCCTCCTTGAAGGAGTCCATCTTGGACATACTCCGCTCGCGTGACGTAGAAGTGACCAGTTTCGACGATCTCACCCACCCACTCCTGGCGACAGAGTCGCTGCGCCGGGTCGAAGTTCAGGGGTCTTGTCGTACCATCTGGAAAGGGTAAAAGTTCAAGGGTATTCCGTGCCACTGTAGCACTAATGAGAAGTGAACACTACACTCCAAGAAGAGTATTTGCAACCCTTCAGCGCCTGTGTAGTTTTCTAACAAGAATTGTAACCTATCCTACATGGCTTTCCTTTCTTTAATGCTGTGCGCTTGGAGCTTTAGGGTCACAGAGGACACACAAATTACCAGTTTGACATAGAGCGTTCCCGACAGGGAATCGGCGGGCATAAAGTTACTTCAAGAAAGCAAGCTGAAGCAACACAGATCTCCATTTTTGTTTTGGGGACAATACACATATCAAAGGGAGTAATATACACCGTTTTAGGAAACCAATATCTATCTATAACGTCCTGGCCATTTGCTGTCCGGTGTTCTGATAGTGTGTAGACTGCAACGTGCATATCAACATGCTAAAACTTATCATGGCTAAGTGTCTTTACCTTTCAGAAGTATATTTCAATAGGCCAATAAATTCCATTGGTACATCGGCGCAACTGGCATCGAAAGTCTGCCTTTTCGACCTATGCTAGTGAAATCGTTTACTAGTTGAATTCCTGTGCCTTTACCTCAGACTAACCTGACCTAGCTTAGCTCAAGTAAACCACCTTGTAGGCACTATACACACCCATTCAAAAAGAAGAAGGGACCGGTGACACACAGCTAACAGATACATGCGTACCTTGCGATAGTTCTGTCCACCGCCACTTGTAGTCACGAGTGACCGAGAAAACGGAGTCGTATCTGTCCGAAGTGACAAGGTTGACCGCTTCGTCCAGGTACGATGGCACTAGACACGGCGAGGTACATTGGACTAAGGCAACCACGTCAATACCTGCAAAGAGAGGCACGGTGTGCTCTGATAGGAGACTGGTTTGCTGTATTCCTTGAACAAGTCAGCAACCCACACAAGTTTCTTTTGCAAAACAAATAAACACATAAACCAAGCACTCGCACACATATACACAATGCTCTACAAAACACGTGGACACAACTTCAGAAGAATGAATCGTAACTGTATAAGAAATCATTAAGATCAAATTATTGGATTTGCCTTCAGAAATCATTATGGCAGTCATTAGATGATGGGACATCATTGACATTATCAACCAATGCCTTTTAATGTACATCATGTTGTATACATAAGTTCTGCCTGTTCATACCTGTTATTACAGAATTAGAAATCTTGTACTGCTTTTTTTTTATTGTATTCATAAGCCTGTTCATTTTTACTACTTCCCTCTGTCAATTGATACTTACTGCAGGTGAATAAATAGAAATTACCACACCTGGATCGTGAAATATCTTTTACTCTATCAACCCATGTTTTTTAATGTACAGACGACCCCCACTGTTATAGGGTACACCTGCATGCACTGCAAGTCCGGATTTCGCTCTCTTGCAAAAGCACAGTGGCTTAGATTTGCATTGGTGGTTGACAGTTCGGACTTCTTTAGAAGGCCAGTTAGAGGGCCAGAAATATGAGACGTGCTTATAAAAGTGTTCCCTTTAACGGTGGACTGTACTGTACGTCACGTTGTATACATAAATTTTACCTGTTCACAACTGTAATTGTAGAATTAGAAACACTGTACTGCTTTTTTTAACAACAAAGCTGTTTAAGCTTGGCAAACCCCTGTCTCCAGTGTTCGCAGAAACTCGCCGAGCAACGAGGTCGCCATAGGTCACCTAGCAACGTGTCAGGGGATGGAAAGGATGGAGAAGAATGAATAAATAAAACAAAATAAAATTTCTGGTTGAAGCGGGGTTCGAACCTGGGTACCCACAGTCCGAAGGCAAGCATCGTAACCACTAGGCTATCCAGGCACGCTAGCAGAACAAGCATTTATGGGAACCATATGATTGTGTTGATATGGGCGATAGAATGAGAAAAGGATAGAGAGAAATAGAAAGAAAGAGAGAGAGAGAGAGACAGCACAGCCATGTACAGTATAGTATAGCAAGGGATGGGAAAGGGAAAACAGACAAAGAGAAAAAGAAAGAAAGAAAACAGCCATGTATAGTATCGTATAGCAAGAGGGTGAAAAAGGGAAGTGAGGGGGAGGGCCACCAGCTTTGTTGTTTCATTTGTCTTTGCACAACTAGTGCATAGCTGCCCCAATTTATTTTCCATTTATAATCCTGTTTTTTTTCTTTCTTTTCATTACTTCTTCCCTCTGTAAGTTGACACTTATGAACTATACCCTTCATAATTCTTGGGGTTTAATGTCCCAAAACTATGATGCGATTATGAGGAATGCCATTATTTTGACCATGTGGTGTTCTTCAATGTGCTTAGATCTAAATCTAAGTATACGGGCCTCTAGCATTTCGCCTCCATTGAAATGCGGCCGGGATTCGATCCCGCGACCTTCGGGTCACCAATCGAGCACCGTAACCACTAGACCACCGTCGCGGTATTAATGACACCCTCAGTCAGCGCTGCCTCAGTTGACACTACGAATGTAATTAATAAAGTACGAGTAAATAAATAAGAATTAACGCACCTGGAACTTCGCGCATGAACTCTTGCACGGCGAGCACCGAAGGCGAATCGGGTTGAGCGAATTCCTCGGAGCGTCGCACGACAGCGCACGACTCCGCGGTCGCGATGTCCTCGATTTCCTGGTCGTCGGTAGACACCCATATCTCGTCGAGCGCTGCGCAAAAAAAAAACAAAAAAAAACAAGAAAACACTGACGCAGATTGCATCGCATCGAACGACGCAAAAAAGAAAGACTAATCTCTCCGCTGATCGCTTCTTTATATCCAAAGCGCTGCGCCGCGCGCGCCCGAAATAACCCGTATCATGCGCTGCCCCGCATAACTCGATTGTTTAGTCGATCGCGCGCGCCGCTAACTTTCGCGCATCGACTAGGATAGAGATTAAACTAGCCGGTAGTTATAAGTCTAAAACGCCTACGCTCTCCACTAACTAGTATCCCGGCGAAATTGGGATCTTCTTTTTTTTATTTTTATGTTAACTTGTTTTTATACGGACAGTTAACCTAAACTCCGCGATCGGGTAAAAGTAGCCGAAGAGCGCTCGTTAAGCGAGAACTTCGTTCTAGCGCACCGCTCGCTAATTTGATTAGCCTAGTTCCCCGCAGAAACTCTGGGACAATTAAAAAAAGGCAAGTAAGCTATCTACTCCATTTCGGGAACCCAAGCTTTTATACGGCGGGTGCAATTTTATCCCTGCCGATCGCAATTAACACAGTTGGCGCACCGCATTTGCTACATAGCATTCTCCAAGAGAGCTACCGCCGGCGAAGTTAATTCTCTTTTTAAAGCCGCAAGTAAACGATCGGCTAGTGCAAAATGGAAAACGGTCTCAATGAATACAGGGCGCCGTGATCGGCGGACCGATTTTGAAGAATTAGAAGAAGAAGATGAAGTATGGACAAGGCGCTAGCGCGTGGGGTGGGGGGTTGGTCACGTACTCTTGCAGTGTTTCATGGGCCTCAGCACCCAGGTCAACAAAGGCAGTCCGCACAGCACTCGGGCGTTCTTCTTCTTCACCGCTTCGCTGCCGCCTCGCGCCAGCACCAATCCGGCCACGCGCATTTTCTTGCTCGCTGTTGCACGGTCCATGGCGGCCGCATGCCCGGCCGCTCGTGTCACGAACGGCCGATGCTGATCGGACGCGGCAAGCTCACGCCGCGGCCCACGGAAAAACAGGATATCGGCTTCCCTGCCATCACCCACCCACCACCACCACCCAGGCTGCTGCTGCGGAGGATGCTGGCACAGCGGGAGGAAGGCGAGGAAGGCTGCAACAACCGGAAGTGAAAGGCCGCCGCCGCTACCGCCGCTTGCTGCATCCCGGAAGTTGGAAGTACCACGTGACGGGACGAGCGCCGCCCTCTTCTTCTTCCTCCACCCGTCCCCCTCCTCTTCCTCACATCTCGGTGCAGTGCATGGAGAGCGTAGTGGGCGAGCGCGAGCAAGGCCGAGTGACGACGCCGGAACTGGCCGCGGGTGGCGCTACGAACGCTTCCCTCATCAATAAACTGAAGAAACTGCGGCTACCCCAACCGCAACGAACCCGTAGCCTGAAAAGGTCCGACCGTAGTAAGAGTGTTTTCGTTTTTTCTCTTTAAAAAAATGTGGGGAATACTCATTCTAAATACGCTGCAACCCGCTTCGCTATCGACGTTTACGTGATTAAACAAAATAGAAAGCCTTAATTGTTACAGAGGAGTTTGTCGGTACACGATAAAACTTTTAGGCTCTGCTTGTCAGAAGATTTTTACGTGTTAGGATATACGTCGATATCTTATTAAGCGGTGTCAAATGGTCAGAATCTAAAAACGTTGCTACCAGAGCGATCGGGCCTGATCCGGATCGAATCTCTTAATCGTTATTGGCTCTTTAACGCAAACTGTGGAAGGCAACCAAAGCCTGTTGAGAAATTTGATCGGGCTTAATTGCGATAAGCAATTCACCGCGTGCCACCATAATTGCATGACTTGTCAGTATCGCGTAGCAGTACATGTGTTGTCTTTCCTGTCCATGAGCCGCTCCCTCAATGAATTAACTTGTTCACCGATTTGTTACCAGAACTGTGGATAAACTTAGCACGAAAGAGGAACGAAGTTCTAGGCGATACGTTACAACCCACCAGCGGCAACTTCGTGCATGCGATAGATTGTTATTGATAAATTTCCACTTAACCCTGTCAGCGACTACAGCGCCACCTCCGGTTCTACGTGCTTAAATGCCGCGGCGTTGTGGGCACAGCCGGAACTATGAACATTGGAAGCCGCAGAAACGAGGCTAGTGGGACCAAGCGCGTGGGACGAAGTGTGATTACTTTGTTTTTCATATTCTCTCTCTCTAGGAGAGAGGAGGAAAGAGAGAGCATGTTTTGTCGCTTTTAAAAATGGCCGACCACAATCAACGCAGGCTCTTGGAGCTCCTCAAAGTTCCCGGTAACGGTGAATGCGCCGACTGCGGAAAGAAAGGTTAGTACCTACTTAACGAAACCAAAGTTTGACAACCGGTTTGAGTGTTTTGCGCGCCGTCCCCTTGCCGTTGCTGAGTTAGAACAAATTAAACTGTCGAGGTGTGACTTTAGCGTCCCACAGTTTTCCAACCCCCGACAAGTTGTTTTGACGTTTCGTTCGTAAGCTGGCGTACGCTTCGGTGTTTACATGCGGGACTACTGTACCCAGTCGTGTCAATGAAGGACAGTTTTTCGGGGTTGACTTTCGGACCACGCCTTTTTAATGAACGGTTGGCTGTAAACGCTGCGAGATGAGTTGCCGCCTTTTGTGACACTTCGCGCGCAAGCCCCAGCTGCGTATAAAAAAGAAAAACCCCTACACTCAGCGCGTCATCGCGTGTGCTGATCGATTTCACTAGGAAGGATGTTGATTCACCGCATTGTATCGCGTGTCAAGGCACGCGCCTTATATGCAGGCGTTTCGTTATTTCCGCGAGTTTCGAATCGCGCGAACCGAAAAGAAAACAAAAAGTGACATTCCGTCTCCCTCTGAAAAAGAGGAGTTCAAAGAACGAATCGTTGATGTTTCTCTTGACAGTTTCAAAGCCGCGCTCACATTCCGCGGGTGTACAGTGACCTACCCGTTGAAACGGCGTTTGAGTCTGGAAGTTACATTGTTGCTTTGGTGAACTAAAAAAAAAAATAATTTGAACTTCATAAAAACTAAGCGTGCAGTGAAAAATAGGGGTTCATTTTCAATGGCAACGAATGGTAATTATTTTGTGCAGCACACTGATGTCAATGCAGCATGACATAAATTTGTATCTAAAAATTTCGATATTTTGTTTCTTGTCGTAGCATATCCCTTATGTGTTGAATAATAACTTTTTCTTGAGTTACAGATACTTATATTAAATGGCTAACGGCATTAAAAATTCTTTTGTGAAAGAATTTTTGTCTATCACTAATTAACTGCAATGCTAGCATGTCACCAAGCAGCATTTCAGTTTATAGTAAAAATACATATATAATTGCACAGTTACCAAAAACTACGAATATATATGCTTTTATGACAGCCCATAGTTTTTAACGTGATTTGAGCTTGTTGCTGATAATTGGCCTACGTGTGTGAATGTATTGGTGCGTGCCATGATCTTGTCATCACATTCTTGAAAACCACGATGGCATCTTTGAGACTTTCGCTGTTGCACAAAAACAGATGAAAAAAGTTTGGCTGTTATATCGGTAAAACATGCGTGGTCAAGACACTTTGTAGTTTTGTGTAATCATGGAAAATCTTTAGAGCTTGCACAAAAATTTTGCGTGCAAACATATACAGCAAATTCGTAGGTAGTTAAGCGTTGCATACATGCTCATTCCAAAAGTAGTTATTGCTTGGGAATAGTGCTTTGCACACAAGTGCTTCCATCAAAAATGTTGTTACACACTTGATCACAACACATATGTGCATAGTATGTACAGATAATCCAAGCAGATGTACCCGCAATGGCAATTATAGTCAAAGTGCTATTGCGTAGTCAGTTGCAACTTAAGGCTCAATATAAGCTCCACCACAACACGATGGTGCACCTATCCTTCACGTTTCTGAGACGATTGTACCTGATGGTTTTTGTTTTAAAGTGTAAATACAGTCCTCATGGATTGAAACGCGACAATTTAGGGCTGAGTAGCACCCGTACTTTCTTTTCTACCTTCATTTCATGCCATATCAGCGTAATTTTGCTTGAAGCACTTGCATCAGAACCAACATTGCCTTTAGAGACCACATTTGCAACGACATGTTGCAGCTTACTCGAGCAATTGCGCCTACCAGTCGTTAGACTAATAATTGTGATGTCGCAATTTTAATCCGTGGTTACCGTACCTTCTGCCTGCTGTAAATACTAGGCTTATTGAAAGTAAAAGTTTGTCTTTTCCGATTAAAATATTATTTTTGGCTGAGTACTGATATTAGAGTCTGATAAAATTTGTCGGGATCGAAGTTTTCCCATCCAAAACCAGTGACATGAACGTATCTTTGTGTGTGGGAAAATTTCACAATTTTAAACATGCAAAAGCGCTTGGCATCACGAAAATGAGCAAAGGTAATTGGTTAGAGCATCTGTGTAAATTCCTTTTGCATGAGACCGCAGCGGCTGTGAGCGGAGCTTATATTTTTTTCTAAGGTTGTAACTGACTTGACAAAAAAGAGAAAAGGGGCATTTACCAAGATAGCAGAAATTTGGTCTTGTATGTTCGCAGTCTTCGGGTTGCATAGCACAGGGAGACAAAAAAAAAATGACAATCGAGACAAAGTTCCAAAAGTAATGTAACATGTGCTTTGTGTGTTGTCTTGTTCATGTTGTGTTTGTTTCTCCTTTTCTATACAACCTGAAGGCATTTACCAGCCTGGCAGCTTTGTCATAGTCCACAGTCGTGTACAAGGTCAACCACATTTAACGTGAACGCCTCATTAGTACTCAAACCGGTGAAACTCAAACGTTGATTCTACTTCACGAGGACAATGTCTCTTATATGACGTCTAATCGTGGTGTCGACAAACACAATTAACGATTTTCCAACTTGTGTGTTAGACATCAGCTTCTATGAAGTCTTGAACAGTAGTGAGGTGTTCACCCTAGATGTGGACAACCCTGCACATTGCTCGGTCATAACCAGTTTATGCAGTGTGAAATGTTGTTCCAGCTGAGTTTCAAGCCAGCTTGACCTTCGTGGGGGCCCTAATTTTCAGATCCCGAATGGGCGTCGTACAACATCGGCGTGTTCCTGTGCACGGATTGCGCCGGCATCCACCGGAGCCTGGGTTCCCACGTGAGCCGGGTGCGCTCGTTGCGGCTCGACAAGTGGGACGACGCTCAGGTCGACGAACTCGCGGCCGTGGGCAACATTGTTGCCAAGGCAAAGTACGAAGCCAATGTCCCAGCCTGCTATCGCCGGCCCCTTGCGGACGACGTTGCCGTTGTCAAGGTAACAATGTCTCATAGGATGGGAAAGACTTAAATGGGTACCGACACGAAAATTTTCAGTTTTTTTTTTCGTCAAATAAAAGACTAAATTTTCAAGAGCCTAGAAAACGTACTGGTAAGCATGAGTGCACCCTGAAAAATTATTTACATGTTTTTAAAAGCTAGCTTCGGTTCCTACTGTACCCCAACGCCGCAATATGGTGTGAGCTTCTCGTCACGTACTCGTGCACGATATCGTGACATTTCCTCGGCCGCTCCGCTGGGCGACTCCGTTCATGACACTTAAGCGGCCATTTTAAATGCTTTTGGTGATGCGCAAGTGGCCATATCGTATGTTTTGGTACCTGAAATCATCGCAACTAGCCATACTGGTGCATGAAGTCACCAGAATTGGCACTGTAGTAGCCTGACGTCGCACTAATGTCAATGTCATTAGGCGTGCCTTGCGAAAGTTGACTTTAATATCAAAATCATTTTGTCAGCATTTACTGAGCTTCACGTTTGCTCAGAGAGGTCTCTGTATATTGGAGGTTTGTATGACAGAGCAAACTCTGCTTTGAAAATTGGTGTCAGTACCCCTTTATTGTGTTCGCTTCATCAAGGGCCCCCTCACCAGGCTTGGGCATTGCAAACAGAAAAGCTGGTTAGTTAAGTTGAGTTTATCGGCTGAAAATTCATTTTGTGATGCACTCCCCAGACATTGGCTTCTAGTGTATCGCTAAAATTAGCAATGGGGCCTGGCAAGGAGCCCCTGAAACATTCGTTGTTAACGCAATGCTTCCTTTGCTATTATTATATAGTGTGCCCTAGCGCTTCTAATGGATATTCCAAACGTGTTATAATAGATATTTGAAATATATTACACTGCTATCATGCCTCTGGAAACATCTGTGTGTATCTTTTTGTTTAAACCTTCTTTTTTCTTGTGAGTTACTCCACACCAAATTTCAGCCATTTTGGCAACCATCTGAAGTGCCCTTAATAAGGAATGGTGCTTGTTCACTGCAATGGAAACAGTAAATCGCTAGAATATTTCAAAGCAAAAAAAAAAAATTTTGGTCATGTGGGAGCCTTCCAAATATTGCAGAATGTCATTTGAATGATGTTCATCAGGAAATTTGTTCTGAAAGCATTGTTTCTCATACCCATACCAAATTTGGTTTGCATATTAAGCAAGGATGTTTGCTAAACCTGTTTGAACTTCAGTAAAATCGCTTCAGTATTTCTGCCATATATGTCTCCCGAATTCCTACCAAAATGTGCTACATTTGTATTTTTCCACCGGCAATAGTTGCACTATGTCTGACTGCCTCAGTAATCTTTATACTTATTCTACAGAAGATATATTTTTTGTTCCAAATTTTTTTTCTGTCCAAAATATTTTAGCAATTAACTGTTTCCATTGCAGTACACAAGCACAATTTTTTAAAAATACATTTAAGATGGTCGCCAAAATGCCTGGGACATTTGGTGTGGAAATGACCCTTGCGCATTAGATGGATGACTCAATTGTTTAGCTGCTATAAGAGTTGTCAGTGTACCTCATTCGCATAATTTTCGTTAGGCACTAATCCTCTCACCTTCGTGCACGTGCAGGAACAGTGGGTGCGAGCGAAGTATGAGCGCGAGGAATTTGTGCACCAAGATCGCCAAATTTACCAAGATGGCCGGATGGAGGGATGGCTCAATAAGCAGGGAAAGGAGGATGGCCGCTTCCACCCACGGCGGTTTGTGCTCAGCGATGGCGTGCTCAAGTACTACGTTAAAGAGGTGAGCATCTTCTTCATGTGGAGAGCGTGCGGTGCTGTGTGCAACGTCGAGTACTCTTTTTGTAAAGCTTCTTTATGCCCTTCAGGGACTGTGTGCATGCTTCTGCATAAGCAGTTTGTTTTTGCGTGTTGCCACCAGTGATAGCAAAGAAAAACTGATCGACGTAGAGCTTTAAGTGAAGTCAACAAGGACCTCTCTATTCAATTTACTGTAAACTCAGTGAACCGAAACCTCTTAAACAGAACTGCTGCTTGAATGGAACTGCCTCTGATATGATTGGTTTCGTACTTTGCTCCCAAAACACGTGCGCAGATTTCTCCGGCGTGGCCTGTAATAACCCTGATGGGTGAGGGGACAGAACAAGTACAGAGAGAGAGAGAGAGAAAGAAAGAGAGAAAAAAGAGACAGAAAGAAAGATATAGAGAAAGAAAATCGTGGCGAAAAAAATTTCTGATGAGGCAGCAGGATTCGAACCCGCGTACCTACGATCCGAAGGCAAGCGTCCTAACCGCTCGGCTATCCAGGCGCGCTAGCAGAGCATAGCATAGACTTGTATAGTATAGCAAGGTGGCGGGAAAGGGAAGTGAGGGTGAGAAGGAGGAGGAGGGAAGGGAGTAAGGCATAGTATAGAGAGAGAGAGAGAGAAAGGGAAAGAAGACAGAAAGTAAAATAGAGGCGGATATAAAAAGAGATAAAGAAAAAGAAAGCGATAAATTGAGGGGGAGAAGAAAGAAGGGCAAGAAGGAGAAAGATAGAAAGAGCAAGAAAGACAAAAAAATACATAGAGAAAGAAAAAATAGAGGTAAAAATAAATGAATAAATTCAACACATGTGCCGCTGGGGCCAATATGTTGACAACAGGATATTGTCAAAGGCAAGTCTCCTTGTCAAAATATTAACCCCTGTGCCATTTCCTGTTGAACAATTTATCGTCGCATCAAGCTTACATCTTTCCCTGAAATGCTGTCTCGTTTAGAGTTGTTTACTCTGAGCACTTTGTGTCTTTGTAGTCGTCTGAACCGACTTGCCAAATCGTGATCTAGCAGTCGTAAACATGCAACCGGTGGTTTTGTTGTTTTCAGTCGCACAAGGAGCCCAAGGCATCGATTCCGGTGTCCGAGATCAACGCCGTATTCTGTCCCGAGAAGATCGGCAACAAGCATGGGCTTCAGCTGAGCTACGTCAAGGACGGCTCAACGCGTAACATTTTCGTCTACAGCGAAGACGGCAAGGTGAGCGCTTCACCCTTGCGGATTCTGTCTACCGCGGCGCTAGGTTCGTCCACCAACACTACAATTTGGCCAGATGCGGCTTCAGCTTTGTCAAGAGCATCACTTACCAACTTCGTATGCTGTGCATTTAGAAATGGCCGAAATCTGCCTTTTTCGCGACGCCCCTGCGCATGCGCTCTCCCCTAGCGGAAAAGTCTCTAATCATCTCGTTATCTCGGAGGCTTTGCTTCTGGCAATACCGGTTGCCCCGGCCCCTACCATACCCCTACCATACCCCTACCAAAATGGCAGAGGGCAGCATAGGAAAATGAAAAGGCGGATTGTTCCAAAGAAGTGATCCACCAGAAAAGGATCCAATACAGTAGAACCTTGTCGATACGTTCCTGTTTCGTATGACTTCCCGCTGCCAACGTTCGCGATATCGTTATCAAGTAAAACTGTACGATGTTTTAGTGAGTTTTGAATGTACATTTTCCTGTATATAACATTTTTTTTTCTCGCAGTTTTTTTCCGAAACGTATGAACGAGGTTTTACTGTATAAGCTTTAACGTAGATGCTTCAACGAGGACATAAACTTCTCTTTTATGGTTGTCAAAAGAAGGGGAATGATAGAGAAGGCCTTTTTTATTTTTGTTAGGCACAATGTATAAAGTCAACAGATAGTGAAGCCAATACAA
This sequence comes from Rhipicephalus sanguineus, assembly GCF_013339695.2. Classification (NCBI taxonomy): domain Eukaryota; kingdom Metazoa; phylum Arthropoda; class Arachnida; order Ixodida; family Ixodidae; genus Rhipicephalus; species Rhipicephalus sanguineus. The sequence goes on along the minus strand of NC_051182.1, from coordinate 135,433,218 downwards.
AGCATAATCAATGCTAATTGTAATCTTTAATTGAGGTGTTGCAATTATGTCATGTTTTAATGCGTTCCAAACCTTCAAGCCCTTGAAGGGCCCCTAAACCACCCAGAGGTCGAAATTTAGGTCTGATGTTGCAGTAGTGCAAGAGTCTGCAATGAACACGTAGCCATGACAATTTTTCGAAATGGTGCCATAATAGCAGAGTTGCACGTGTTTGGTGATCCATAAGAGGCCCTTGCTCGTTTCGCTCTTTCCTTCGCTAAGCTTCGTTCGTCGGCTCGTCTCTCCTCCTGGCCGAGTGCCCCTCCTCACCGTGCGAGGAGGAAGGGCGGCAAGTGCACAAACCTGCAAGCATACAAGCAGGTTCTTTTTGTGGATGACGTTGAGCAGACGACAATGTTGGCATCGCAGCAAACACTGAGGATTACCAAAAGGCCTGCAGAGGACAAGGGAGTGTTTTTTGAAATTAGTGGGGCGCCTGTGGCTCATAGCGCTGCCACGTTTGACATTTTTGATCGTGACGGCATTCTCAACTTGATGTGTGTGTTTACTTGAAATGCTGAAAAATTATATGAGGGGGTTAAAGGGCCCCTACCCTTTAATCGCTTTCATCAAACCCCCTTAATTGCCTCGTTCAAACCTTTCGTCCGTGGTTTTTGTTCTCAAACAGTGCTGTTTATTTTTCCTCGGTGAATCTGCGTAGACAATCGTGGACTGGTACAGCGCGCTGCGGGCGGCCAAGCTGCACCACCTGCAGGTGGCCTTCCCGGGTGCCAAGGAGTCCCAGCTGGTGCCTCATCTGACGCGCGACTTCCTCAAGGAGGGCTGGCTCTGGAAGTCTGGACCGAGGCCCGCCGACCAGCACAGGCGCCGCTGGTTCACCCTAGACGACCGGAAGTGGATGTATCACGAGGACCCACTGGTGGGTGTCGGCGTGAATCTAAACTATACTCGGTTACAAATTAACAAAAAGAAACCTCAAAATCCAGCTGTGGTTAATGTAGTACAGTCGAACCCACTTATAACGATCCCACATATAACGATCTATGGGTTATAACGACCATATTTGGGTGCACTTACGATTTTCCTATGCTAACCATTGAAGCTGCGTCCAGATATAGCGAACATTTTTCAAAGCCTCCTACTCTTACAACGAACACTTCAGACACGGTCGTGGTAAAAATATGGCACATACGAAGCGAAAAAAAGTTAAAATATGCCTTCTAAAGCGTGACAGGGGCGCGCGCTCGCGCGTGCCCCGCTCCAGTTAACTTGCGACTAAGATATCCCTGATCGGCGAGCACCGCACGCAGATTTCGGACGCTACGAGCGAGGTCGCTCACTTTCCAGCCTTTTTTCTTCAGTGGCAGAATGGCAGTGAGGAAGAAAAAAAAGGGAGGCAGCATGGAGCCTTGCGGTCACCTTTTGCACGGTGACCTTTCCTGACGCCGTTCTCTGCAGCTACGACTGCCTGCGATGAACCAAACAATGCCTTGGAACGCAAGAAGGCATAAATGCAATTGAAGTGATAACCGCGATAACTTTCCATCGCAAAAAGGTTCACTGCATCCCTAAACTCGTCAACGCCACAATGTGCCGCGAAAAGTCGTCCGTCTTTCCGGTAACGGCAGAGACCGGTCGATCGGTGATAACGATTTCCGCGCGATTGCGGCGATGCCTTCGCGGATAAGCATCAGAAAAGAGCGAAGGCGAGGTGGCGGCTGTCGATGAACGTGCCATTATGCCTTATAGCCGACAACCTTATCACAGTCATCTGTAGATATCTGCTCAGCTGCGCGTGTGGCGTACTACGCCATACTACGCCGTACACTGCGGATTGACGGCGGTACGAGCGCGCCATGCTTAGCCATGCTGCCGTTCGCAAGGTCGCCGCCGCCGCGTCGTGCGAGACCGCATTAAAGTGCGTGTCGCTTTGTAGAAACGAAATTAGCTCGCTGTTGTTGAGCGACGCGGGCACCGAGAAACGTCGATGCACTGACAGCGAGCGTATACTGCGTGTTTGACTAGGTGACAACTCAAGTGCGCCGCGCATCGTCGTGCAGGGCCGCGAGAGCATCGCGGAGATGTAGAGTGCGCGTTGCTTGGAAAATACTTGTTTTCGCCGCGTTGAACGAAGAGGCTAGTCGCCGCACCCGTGCGCGGTCCGGAGTGAAGCAAGCACGAAGAACGTACAAACGCGCGCATATGGCATACAGCAAGCAGCCCGGCAGTGACTCCGCGACCCGAGTAGGCGACGCGCTGCACGCAACTAGCCAGGGATGATCGGCTCCACGTCGCGGTACCGCGCTTCGGTGAAACGGTGTCGGCTCATTGCAAAGGCGGTTAATTCACTCGTGAGCACGCAGCGGGCGTCGCTTCATGACGCGAAAAGGCTTAGCTTGTCACCGAAGGGGTTGTTAGCACTTTAACAAAAGTGCACAAAGGAAAAAAAATGGCTTGGCCGCTAAGCACACGTTTTTAAGGGCGAGTCCATATACAACGAACTACTGATATAACGACCACTTTTCGCGACACGTTCGAGTTCGTTATAAACGGGTTCGACTGTATTAATGTAGTTGTTGTGTAGTTCTTGGTGTAGTTCTCAATGCCACGCTAAATCTTGCGCTAATGTCGTTTTTATGTAGGCCCTGGTGTACTTCTAAATCCCGCGCTATATCTTGTGACGTCATTCTTGTGTAGCTCTTAGTGTAGTCCTAAATCCTGCGCCTGATGCAGCTCCACTTTCGTGAAACTTGAAAAGGTGCTCAGTGGGACAACCCAGTGATCACTGGGAACCCAGTGACCAAGGGAATCACTGGGACAACCTAAAGTCCCTGAAACTTCGTAAAGTAGCGACACTTTCCTCCTCCGCTCGCGTTCCTCCTCGTTCTCCTCTCCTTCACACTCTCTTTTCGAGCATGGCGCCACCTACCTTGCTCCTGCATAGCAGACGACGCTTCGCAAAGGGAACGCGCGCTTGCCAGGCGACGCGCTTTAAGCATTCGCACTAGCCGTCTAGCTCTTTGTATCCTTTTTTTAAATTATATGTTGTTTTGGAGATGTTAAGACACGTTTGTAAAGGATATGTGTGATGTTGAAAGTTAATATCCCGCTCTACATGAAGCCTTCTGAAACTTATACGTCGTACACGTCGTCCTCGCGAGGCGAATTCGTCGCGCATACCAATGACGCACTGAGGCTGCCAGTATGCACTAGAGGTAGCCGTTCCGAAGTATCGGTTTGGTAAATATAGTTAACGCCGTTATACGTGCCTGTATTATGTAGCACTGTACACTGCAACACAGAAGGGCGTATTTGAGGCATCTCTTTCCCACAAAACAATACCCAGCATGTGGCTCACTTGTTTTTTTCTTTTTCACCAAATCTCTGCGCTCGCTATTTCCTGTTAACTGTTTAGCAACCTCACAAAAAGGGCGTGCTATGGGGCGTATTCCTGTCCCGAAACAATAACCATCAATCTCGCGTGTCTTTCCTTGCATTATCGCCGGGCGCGCCGTACTTTCAGGTCACGAATGGCGTGCACGTTATTAAAAAGCATCCTTGATAGGAAAGTGGCGAGCGCCGAGTTTTCAAGAAAGGAAGCGCAAACTAGCCAGAGGACGGTTATTGGTGAGGGGCAAGAAGACTCCACAAAGGGTGCGGACAGTTTTTAGAGTGCAAGAAACACATGGGCAATGGGTGTTGGCTGTATTAAGAGTGGCGACTATTATTTATTTAGAAAATGACTGTCAGTGCAAGCAGAAGCTCGGAGCTTCATTGAAAGAAGAATGCGCCAGAAGTCGTGCATCATTTCCAGTCAATACAATTAGACAGCTTTGGTTGATTCATTAAGAGATTAGATGCACCAACCATAGTGCGCAAGTGCGCCTCGTAGACGTACTTGACATACGAACTATACTCGCTGCTCAATGAACGAACAAGCGAACGAATCAACTGGCCTGCCACTGTAAACGTTTTCTTCGCGAGAGCTCCACTCGCGGATAATAATAACATCTGGGTTTTTACGTCCCAATACCATGATATGATTATGAGAGACGCCGTAGTGGAGGGCTGTGGAAATTTTGACCATCTGATGTTCTTTAACGAACACTGACATCGCACGGCACACTGGCTTCAAGCTATTCGCCTCCATCGAAATGTGACCGCCGCGGTCGGTCGCGACCTACGGGTCAGCAGCCGAGCACCGCAACCTCTGCTTCACTGCGGCGGAAAGCCACTCGCGGATATAAACCTCCACACGAAATGGCACGTAAACTTTCGCGCTAAATAACACGTGTACGTGAGGTTCCTAAACGATGAATGCACCCTGCGACTCGGTTGGACACGCACGCTTTGCATACCTACCTTCTATCACAAGTCCACCGGCGGATCTGTCGACATCAAAGAGCCAGAGAAAGCTATTTGCTTCAGGAAAACAAAAAAAAAAGAAAACCGAGCACGCAACAAAAACAAACAGAGACTACCACACCTAATGTGAGCTTTCACACGGCAACCTTGTTTCTTCAAAAGAACTGCGCCGAATCTCTGAAGTTTCGCAATCACATTTTCGAAAAAAAAAAAAAAAAAACTTAGTGCAGACCCCGCAGAAGCAGCAATAAAACGTGTGAGGAATAGCGACGTACTGCCCAAATAACTGAGACGTGTCTACGGCGTTATAGCACGCAGCGATTTGCGCGAACCTCGGCGAGTACTTATAGTGAGAGGATAGCAACTTACATCGCATAGTCGCGTCGAAAACGTCGGCCGAAAGTTCTGTCGTCCGATTCGGTGTAACCAAGCCTTCCTTCGCAACTCGTTGCGCTTCCCGGACGGTATCATGAACAGCTTTTTGCCTTCACTCGATTTGTTTCGGCATCCAAAAGCGCAGCAGAAGCCCATGGCAACCAACCGTGACGTCGGTCTTGTGTGCAAGGTATCTCAGAGCACAACGCACGCGGAATGGAAAGCCTGATCCATAAAACACATGCGCTGAGGACCAGCGAGCCCGCGCTTCGAGAGCGAAGATGGCAGTCGCGAGCGACTGTAAACAAACGAACGCTACGAGCGGTCCCACGTGACGGCAGTTGGCCAATGCCGACGCGGCGTCAGCCTCGGAGAGGGCAGATGAGGGAGCAAAGAGAGGAGGCGCGCTTTTATGCACGTATGTCGCTACTTTACGAAGTTTCAGGGACTTTAGGACAACCCAGTGATTCCCTTGGCAATCCCACGCTTGCCGAGGCGATGGCGCCCTCTCGTATGTTGTGCAGGTATCAGCCAGATGTTTCAGAAGCGATTTTAAGTAAATTATTGCAATTAATTCTTGTCTATTTCGGAAGTTCATATTATGTTGGACCTTGTTAGTTTACTTTGCGCTGGCTTTGAGCATTGTTAAGCCTCGTTTGAGGCCCGTATGGACCTCTGCATGACCATGTGCACATGACAGTGGATGGACGACAAGCCGGGACAAGTGCTACCGCTTAAAATGTCAGCGCTGCCCACAGAACTGCGGCACTAGTCGTGCTAGCTGGTTTCCACTCAAACCGTAGGTACTTTGTCTCGGCTAACGTAAATGCTACGCATAATGAGAGATGAAGGTTTGTCGTTACTACCTAAAGCATCACGTTTGGCTGAGCAGTGGTGTCAGAACCCCTGACGATATTCACCAGGACACTCAAGTTTCTGACCTAAAACCAGCGACTCCAACATGGGTCTGTATGGGAAAGCCAGCTATCTGATTACACTCAAGAAGTGCTTGATGTCACAAAAATGAGAGAGCAGTATTGGATGAAGCATTTATGCAAATTCTGTGTGGGAGGGGCAGCGATGGTGGTGGCCAGAACTGACACTTTCTTCTTAGGTTGTATTTGAGTACAGCCCTTTTGAATCTAAGATATCTCGATGAACCCCTTTGGACTTCGTTGATAGTAGCTGTCTGAGCCATGCAGCTGTGTATTTAATGAATCCGCTTGTTCGTAGCCCCTATACATGCAGCGCTCGCGGAATGAAGTGCGTCGATTTAGGGCTAAGTGATGCATGTGTTTTTGTTTCAGATGTCTTCCGTTTGTGTCGCATCGGTGTAATATTGGCCCGTAAACTTACATCAGAGGCAACATCTTAAGCAACCAAATTTGTAGTGACACAGTGTGTTTTATCTCAAGTAGCTGCACATACCGGTCGTTATTTTTGATGCTGTGTTTTATTCTGTGAGCACCGGACAGTAGCGCTTCATGTAAGCTGCAACGCTCTGCCCTCACCCCTGGACTCCGGGATCAATAGATGTTCATGTTAAGTGGGTCAGTGATCAGATAAAATGAAGACGGAATCGAGGTCGCTTATAGCGTGACAGCGATGCATGATGAGCATTTCAGTTATGGATACATGCACGTGTCTTTAGTTGTGCGGGTGTTTCACAGGGAGGACATGTCACCAAGTCCTTTGGGTAACCAGTTTCTTCAAACCGCTATTTTTTTTTTGTCTTGTGAGCGGCTTTCAAATTGAACTCGCAGTTGTACGTCTTGGACCTTAGCTAAACGTCCTGAAGTAATTAGGTGCAGCAAAAGGTTTTCGTGGGCTGGTGGGTTCAGGAATTCTGCAGATAGGACGGAAAGGGAAACTGTTGAAGCTAACTATATAGACCGGTGACATTTGCATTGGCATGGTTTCATTAACGTGCTTTGACAGCGAAGTGTCCTTCTAGGAAGGACAAGTTTAATTTCCTGTTCCTTTACATTATGCCTTGATCTTTCAGTCTTGTTTTAATCTTGTGTTCTTTAAACGCTGGTTTTACTGACGCCTCCTTGGACCTTTAAGTCTCGTTGCTGTTATTTTTTTGTTGCACTTTTTGTTTGTTTTTTTACGCAGAGCCTCGCCCTTTAATTTTTTCTTGTTTCTTCCCTGTTGATTTCGCTTAGAAACACGTCTCTCATCTTAAAATGATGCACAGCTTGGATTAAAAGCTTTAAGTATTGTTTTCTGGCTTCCGTTCGACTGGAACCCTTGTCATCATCTTCTGGTTCACGAAACTTTGGTTGCTTAGTGTTTCTTTGCACTTTTTCTGCAGTGTTCCTTTGCCCTCGCATTACCTCTTCATTTGGATGGCATTCTGTTGCACATGTGCGCAACCATCAACTATGTAGCATAGTTGCGATATGTCTGTTTCTAGTGGTGATATCCTGCTGACTCTTTGTTTTCAGCCCGATCATTGCGAAGGTCATAACCTATGATGCTCTTGTGCTGTTTATACATTTCCGTATGTTTCTGTAACAACAGTTGCAAGTTAGCGCCAGTCCCATGTAGTACCTGATCCTTGTGTCGTTTTGTGCTTCGTTTTTTTTTTCTTCAGAGGTAATTAGGTGATAATTGGCACTCACTCATACACACACCCATCTGCACATAAATACACTCAAACCTTGTTATAACAAACATGGATATAACGAATTATTGGTTATAACGAAGTAAATGAAGAATAGTCTTGTCAGAGATACAGTGTTACAAATAAACGTCTATAATGAATTATCGGATATAACGAAGACATTTTCGTGGCAGATGCGACTTTGTTATAATGAGGTTTGAGTGTATGACTGTGCGCTAATTTGTGCCTAATTACTTCATCGTGCCGGCTTACCAACTAGCACAACAGCAGGTTATACACTCAAACCTCATTATAACGAAGTTACATCTTACGTGAAAATAACCTAGTTATATTGGAAAATTCGTTATAAATGTATATCCCTGACACTGTATGTGTTGCAAGACTATTCTTCATTTACTTCTTTATAACCGATATTTCGTTATATCTGTGTTTGTTATATGGAGATTTCAGTGTAGTACTTAACTAAACAGTTACTTAGAATCACATTTTTCTGGGGTAGGAGCCCTGCTGGTATCCTCAGCACGAAGTGCACGGTCTTGTTTTTCGACAGGACGCCTACCCGAAGGGCGAGATCTTCCTGGGCCATCGCAGCGAGGGCTACTCCGTCCAAACCGGCTCGCCGCACACGTTCAAGGAGATGCCCTTCTCCTTCACGGTCACCACGCCGCACCGCAAGTTCGTCATGGGTGCCGAGAGTGACCGCGACCGCACAGAGTGGATCGCGCTGCTGCAGAAGGTGATGGAGCGGCCGCTGACGCCTCAGGACACCAACAGTAAGGCTCGACTCGCCCTTCGGGTGTGACCGGCAGTTGCATCTGTGCACTACTAACACCCGCGGGCACGAGCATGGAGGTGGCGGTGCATGCGGTGACCGGCGATGCGACCGGTGCCGACTTCTCACTGACAGCATGCGGCATGCCTGTGTTGTGGTGATTTGGGCCTGTTGGTTGTACGTCAAAAACGATTTGCAGCGCAACAAACACAGGCACAAAAGGATGCAATAGACACGCTCGTATGTCGTCCCTTTTCTTCTTTTGTGTCTGTGTTTCTTGTGCTACAAATCCTTTCTAGCATGCCTGTGTATATGAACCGGCATGTCGTGAAAGCTTGGTTCCTTGAAGCTGGAGACGCGTGGTACAATGCTGCGTCTGATCAATCTTGTCAAAATACTCTATTCATTCTTATGTGCAGTTTGGAAATACATGAAGCCAGAAAGCTAGTTTACAAAGCTTTACTGTGCCTAGACACTCATGACAAGGCTGTACCTTACCTGCATTAGCATTGAAAGAGTTATACAGTATAAAGACATATTATCTAAAATGACGAAATGTTGAATACTTAATTTACAATGTAATGTACTAATTGCCCAATATAATAGCGAAAGTTGATTACATAAAGTTGAACACTTTATGAAGTAATGTGGTAATTATACAGGGTGATTCTTTTAGAACTGACCTATTTCATTGGGCTGCACTGTTGTTGCAAAGTATCTGATTTTAATGGGATTTGCGGCAAAACATTCAGAAAGGAAGAAAATTTAATGACCTGTCCCGTTATTTTTTTTTTTTGTGTAACGCGAAGAAACAAGAATAAATAAGATATAATGAAAACCGCAAAGCGTTATACAAGGAGGGATGGCTTGCACCTCTACATTTTTGGCATGCAACATGCCAAACACGACTAGTAAAGGTTTGTAAAGGTTACAAGGGTTTATAATCACTTAGCCTACAAGAGATGTTGAAATGACCACCCGGAACATCGAAAGGTTCTGACTTCAACAGTATGCAGTCCCTCATTGTATAGAATTTCGCGGAATGTTTTCGTTTTTTCTTATTTGTTCTGCTTTTTCAGTACTGCGCGTCAAGAATTGGGGTGGGTCATTAAATTTTCATCCTTCCTGAATATTTTGCCACAAACCGCATTAAAATCGGATAATTTGTAACAAAAGTACAGCCCAATGAAATAGGTCAGGGCTAAATGAATCGACCTTTACAAATAATGCAAAGTACTTCAGTGGAACCTCGATGTAACAAACACAGATACATATGACGAATTATCAAAAGTAATGAACTAAACAGGAAAATTGTCCCATCAATAATGTTACGGTCTTGCTATTATACTGTAAAAATTGTCCACTTTAAAGGGAAACGCATTAGTATTCAGGCTCATATAAAATCAGCGTTTCTTCTACTTTGCACGAGAAAACACTGAATATGATGCCTATTGACGTTGGTAATTGGAAGAATAGGTTTCCTAATATGCTGAAAAATCTGCTGGGGGGGGGGGGGTTGTGAGCTCTTGAATTACGATGGTGCGTTTTGCCATAAATGTGCTCAACGTTGTACGTGTCTGAAAAGTTTGTGAAAACTTTTATCACACTTGCTGGAACTCATCGGATCACACGTGGAGTCAACCTGCTGTCCGAAAAGCATTCAAACATGCCTAAAAACTAGGATGTATTTGTTGATGATGGCAGTGCTAGTGGAATTTTGAGGACGTTTGTCAGATGCATGTACATAGATTGTGCAACGGTGTCGTACCATGCGTCTCCGCTTTGAACTCCATCTTCATTTTGCTTGTTGTAAGATGGTTGTTTGTTTGTTTGTTTGTTTGTTTGTTTGTTTGTTTGTTTGTTTGTTCGTTACGAGAAAACATTAACCTCAAGCACTTGTGCTGTATACGTCAATTCACTCGGCATTCGCCATGCTGAATTTGATGACATATGCTTTCGTTTAAAAATGAATGTCCGGCAAAACTAAAGTAACATGGTGAACTGGACGAACTGGTACAGGTTCATATTATGAAGTGGTGCAAAGAAAATGACGTGGACGGGAAGACCTCGTATGAGTGCTGACTGCCGACTGCAGTTCATTCAGAAAAAGCCCACATCTTATTAGTTGTGCGTATGCCATTACAAACCAACAGTAACAAAAAAAAAGTAAAGCACACGTGTGCATTCCACATCAGTGTACAAAAAGACTCAGTTAACACTGATGACAACTAATCATGCACACCGTTGTCACAAGTTGTGCATAAAGTATGTGTGCTCTTCGTTCAATAGGTCATAATCTAGCTAGAAAGCTAGAATCTAGTGTCTGTAGGAAGCAATATCTTTAAAGTTTAGCTGCCAATTTTTCAGCAAAAGGTTCTGATCATCAATTTTTTAAACACACTGAAGTATTATTAAGCTTCTTTTAGCTCTGTAATGTGGAAATGAAAGAATAATTTTACATTTCGCTGTGCCTATGTATTACAAGGAACAAAATGGATGTAACGTTCGCTGATCGAGCCGGCCTTTCTACGTATGCTTGATTATACTGTAACAGATAACCACATTGTGATAATTTGTTGAAAGCATAGTTACATATTCCGAAACTTTGTACCTCAGTTCATACTTTCTTTTTTAGCTTACTGAATTTTGGCACTTCTTGTTTCAAGATTCTAGCCCCTAAATAAAAACTCTGCCTCCGGCAGTCACTGGAATTTGGCCATCTCTCTCAGGCACAAGTTTCAGTCAAATCGATTCAGCAGTTGCCTCAGAACATCTCTGCGTGCCCCACATGTGTTTAGTAGGCAAGTTTGATTTGGCTTTACAGTGAAGGAGTGATCAAGACAACAACAGATGTGCATACGCTCAGAGGACCAGTGCTGATTCCATGTGTATGTCCGCGTCTTTTCGTGCTCTTTAAACTTCCAATGCATCGCATCATCATGCCCAAACAGAAGTGCTCTGGGGTGCCACTTTCTCTTAACACCTCCCTTTTGTTCGTTTTGTTTGTTAAGCTGTGTGTACTGTGAGTCATCTCCCCGCGGACAATGGCCTGTGTGTCTGTTGGTCTAATCCTTCTGTATTGTGTTCGTCCTTTCCTGCCGTTCTGATGTTCAGATGCTCAGTAACTGTCCTTTGATTTACCCTCTTCTTGTGTGGTATAGCACTTTATAAAGTCTTGACTCTCCTGTTGACTCGTTAAACTCATTACACTAACAAGTCATTAGTCCTTTAGACTCATTTCAACTAAACGGCGAATTGTTAATACCACACAAGTTAGGTTAGAACGAACAGTGAACCTTAGGCTAAAACCGGTCTCAATTTCCCAAAATGATGCTGAAAGAGATGACCAAAGTAAGGTATACATCCAGCCTTGTCCTGTGCGTTTTCTTTCTTCATGTGCTCGCGTTTGAAACTTGCTGGAACCCTTCACTTGTCATTAAGGTATACATACACAAGCATCTGCCTACCTTCCCTGGTCCTCGTATGCTCTGGTGCCTTTTCGCCAAGTGTGAACCTTCATCGACTAGCACTGAATTTTTGTGCTGTCTTGAAAGGGGTCCTAAACCACTTTTTCAAGTAATCGTCAATGCACCTCAGTATTGGAGTTCATTGCCTCACGATTCAATTCAAAAAAATTTTTCGAACTCGTCATGTATAAGCGGAGTTACAGGGATTTGTCACGCGCTTGAATCGCTTTCTCTCTTCTTTCATCCCGAGGAGGGATGACGAGGGGGAAAAGCTGCGTCACGCTCGCATCGCGACCTTGAGCGCGCATCGTGAAATGTGATCACTGTCTCCCAGTGCGTGCTAGTGTTCCAGTGTGCACTAGTGTTGCCTCTGTGTAATTGTAGCACACTAAAGAGTGTGGCACTCGGTGCGTGGCAGCACCCTGGGGCAAGAAGTGCATCCGATTCAAATGCCACTCTTGGTACTTAAAAATACGAGTGCATATATGCGCTTGTCCTTGTCTTCCTAAGTCCCTGTTTAAGTTATGCGCTCGTATTTTTAAGTATCATGAAACGCCAACTCGCCCAATCGGCCATTTTAACAAGCCGCTCTTGGTTTATACCAGCTGTCGGCCAATAGCAGCAATCTTTCAAGAGAGGGCACTTGAGAAAGTGGCAACTTTGCGCTCCACTTGTGAAATCTCCTCGCTGCGCACAACTGCAAGATTTGGCTGAGCTTGTTCACGGCAGCGTCTGCTTTCCGCATTATGTGTTTTTTCACCAAGCCCAAAGGGTGGTCCAGGACTTCTTTAAATCTGTCTGTCATTGCACCGTTTGGTACACCTTCTATGACCCCATGAAGCGAGCTGCGGTTTTTGTGTTTGCATGATTTGGTATTAGGGGCGAGTTGGCACGAATGCATGACAGTGTGAACGTAACATGGATTAATGACTGAGATGAGTAGATAGCTGAAGTACTCGAATTGCCTGTCTGTGCCCTTTTTGTTTCGTGTTACCTTCATGTCATCACGGTGTTTGCGTGATAAATGGTGTCACAGCCTGCGCGATTGTACGTGCATGCATTTTTCTAATTTTGATGTCTGCGACTCACATTCATTTGTGCTCGCTACTCACGTGACTAACCCAACTGCTCGTGAGCCTCTGAGAGGTGTTTGATGCCCCCACGTGACACTGCATGAAGCATGTATCACTCACAAAGTGGCTTATCACTTTTCTGTTGTTTTGTTTTTAAGGTCAATAAAATTTATTTGTGCGCTCATTGTAATTTATGTTTGTGTGCTCAAGTTTCTGTTTACTCCTGTGCTTATAACCAGTCTTTCTAGCCTCACACCCGACTAACAGCTGAGCACTTGCCAGGCACGTAGGTGTGTGTGTGTCTGCTTGCATGCACTTTTATGTTCATTGGCTTGTTGATGGATTGATTGATTGATTGATTGATTGATTGATTGATTGAATGATTGATTGATTGATTGATTGATTGATTGATTGATTGATTGATTGTCACTATGCATGCAAAATGCATCAGTAGTACAACCAATGGTTTCGTGAAGCAGTGAAGCCTATGTCTCAAGCGAATGTCTCAAAAACCTGGCCTGTCATCACAAGAGTTCTTTTCAGGCCAATGATTCCTTTATTCAACCACAGTATATCGCATGAACTTCAATTTTTTTCTGCCTAAAATTTCTTGCCAGAATTTCAGTGCCTGTGCGTCAGCATGACATTACAGATTTCAGTGTTGCTTCTTGTATTATGGCACTGAAGCAAGTGATCTCAAGTTGGTACAGTGAGTCTTGAAGACTCTGATCATGGCAGGCAGCTTATCGCTCTCCTTGAAATAAAAATGAGTGCAGTCTTTGTATTTTACTGCTTGTGACTTGGAGGTTAACAAAGAAGCTTTAGAAGTTAAGGACCACCCAACGAGTGACAGAATGTGAAATTTTACACCCATGTCAAGCGGGCAGGTTAAGTGTACTTACAGGGAGTACACTTTGGTTAAAGTGCACTTTGCGAAATCTAAACAACGAAAGTGCAGTGTCACTTGCAGAAGAGTGTGCTCCGTTCATAGTGTTTTCTGTGAACGCACTTTGCTGCGTCTGAGCCGGTATTCACTTGTGACACTTATTTAAAGGACAGCTGCATTTTTAGGTGAGAAAAAATAAGTTTGTTTTTATTTATAATTCAACGTAAAACAATCGTATTTCTCAATTTTCTTTCTTTTTCACCTACATCTTCGAATAACGCGCTCACAGTCTGATGCCATTTTCTTCTTGCCACGACTGCGCTCTGCTTTCCCATTTAGCACTGCATGCCATAAAGTGTCACTCAAGGGTCCGAAACATACTCACCTTAACTTAACTTGCCCACTTGACACGGGCATTAGGCGTAATATTCAGAGAAAGTAGTGCGGATTATTCGAAAACAAGAAAAAGGGTATCCAATGTTGTAATTGACAGTAGGATGAAGAAAGATGGATCTGGGAGAACCATGTACTAATGCGTATGGCAGATAATGGATGGACAGAACAGGCACCACAAGTAGGGACGTGCAGTTGGCGATGGTAGGTGGTGTGATGAAATTGTAGTAAGTTTGCAGGCATAACCTGGAATCAGCCAGCACGAGGAGGTCGCTTGAGGAGGCCTTCGTCTTGCAGTGAACGTAAATTAGGCTAATGGGGATGACGACAATGGTTTTGATGAGGAACCTTTGGTTCCTTTTGATTGCGGCACTGTTTCTCCTTGCCAACGAATAATTAACCGAAGAAGTGGAACGAACAGCGTAATAACGGGATGATTACTGACACTGTGCCTTCGCCACGTCCCATCATTGTGCTGCTTGGTCCGCTTCGTCATGCAACCAAGCAGTTCTTTTGCAATAAACGAGACGCTAGTAGACATCTCCTAAATGTCCGATTCCATGGCGATCTGGTGGCGTGGAAATTCCAAGCCGTCGTCACTACTCGTCATTCGTTTCTATGTCTTTCACGTCTTGCCAAACTATCATACCGGCTTGTGGTAAGAGTGGTCATGCGGCTGTCACCAGAACCATAATTTACTTAACCAAGTTAACATAGCATCCTTCTTCAATAACCATTTAATGACCGTTCAATGATGTTTGCCTTTGATGTTCCTTCAAGTACTAGTTTTCATTCTGTTTGTGTCGGATGAGTTTGAACTCACTGCTTCTAGTTAATAAGAGAAGGCAGGCCTGCCAACTGTCTCGAATATTTAGTAAATTTTACAAATTCGATTTCGTTTTCCAATATTAGAAAGGTTGTGTCGAGTTTTATAAAAAATATTTTTGAAGTTGGTTATTTTATCATTCATTTCATTACCTGGACCAACCACGTTGCCTGGTAGCTCCAGAGTACGGTTTGCTTTTGCCCTGCATATCTTGAATTCTCTGGTCTGTAATATTCAGCACCTCTTCACTGCTAATTGTCAGTCAGTCTTGCCTCGCTTCATGATTCAGTGTCATTGACAGTGTTCTAATGGTAAAAGGGAGGGAGACGTATTTGCTTTAAAGGGGTACTGACACGAATATTTTCAGTTGTCGTTTTTTTCAAATGAAACGTCAAATGAAAGGTCAAGCCCTCATTAGCCTAGAAAAGGTAATGCTAAGCGCGTGTGCGCCCTCAAAAAGTAATTACAATATGTTTCTAAAAGCTAGTTTCGGTTCCTACTGTACCCTGACGTCACAACACGGTATGAGCTTCTCGTCACGTGCTCGCACAATATGGAGTGACGTTTCCACGCACAAGCAGCCATTTTGGAAGTTTTCATGACGTACAAGCGGCCATCTTGGAAGTTTCGGTACCTAACGTCATCACAACAAGCCAGACTGCTGCGTGAAGTCACCAGAATTTATACTGTAGCCTGACGTCAAGCTAGTGTCGATGTCAGCAGGTGCGCCATGGGAAAGTTGACTTTAATATCAAATTAAAATATCTTATCAGCATTTGCTGAGCTTCAAACTTGCATAGAGCCGTCTCTGCATATAGGAGATATGTATGGCAGAGTAAACTCGCCTTCGAAAAAAGGTGTCAGTACCCCTTTAAACAAGTAATGCTTGTCGAAAGTAAGTGCTAATCTTTGCTAAATTATGTAGGGGCTGTTGAATATATATGTGTCCAAGGCTAGCCCTCAAAAAAAAAAACGAGAAAACAGTAAATGTGTGTTGTTAATGTCTTGTCCATGCAATCTATACAAGTTGTGAGGTTAACGTATCGATGAGGCACGGGACACGAAAATGAGCGCGTCCGGTTCGTCATTTCTCTCGCAGTGGCGGCCACGCTCGTGAGGAAGCGGCCGTCCCTCTCCTCCTCGCTTCAAATCCTCAAGGTCAGGTGACCTGCCTGTTGGCGCACAAAGGTCATCCCTCTCAAGGGTCAAGCCAAAGGTCGTCGCACTTCGTCTCTACCACTGCTGCGCCGTCGTCGTCAGTCTTGGTTGTACCAAGCCGTGGGCCGAGGGACGTTCCAGTTTCAAACGAAAAATTCAGCAGCAGCCGTCGAAATTCTCTCGCAAACCTGTCAAGGCTGCCGCTCGTATCAGCTAGTCGATTAGCGCGTTCTTTTATTACTACTATTTTTTTAAACTAGTAACTCTAACTTCGCAGCAGGTCTGCATTGTTACTAGCAAGGAGCTACCCTTTTCTGCTTTTCTTCTTTACTATAAATAAAAAAAGACAACGAGGTGCGGCTTTGAAGCTCGGCAGTCAGGCTCAAAAAGATTAAGAGCAGCCATTTTGGTTTCAAGAAGTCATGAGTGTCTGGAAACCGTTCTACACGCTAATTGCATCTCATAATTGGCCTACAATACCTGGGCAGCTAAAATAGGTGGTTAATGTGAAACTACATTTACTTACTTTAACTTAGTAAACATAGTACTGCAGGCTATGTATATATTGCGCTTTTCTTGAGATGTATGTATGTATATGTCAGAATCTTAATATAATTAGAGGTTTCTTTAAAATTTTAGTTTTTGTAACTTTGTGCGCGTTTTCCTGTTTACTGAAGGGAAAAACAATCATTATGCAACCAGTGATAGTACGAAGATGCATAAGAAATCGGGATAGTAGCTGGACAGGAAAGAAAAGTGTGTGGTTGCCTAACCAAGAACACATTCTGGACCAGATATTGTATCAGGGAAAGTATACCATTCCAAGCAGATTTTACCGCAGTAGGATGTGTAGAGATCGCGAAGTGAGGTGTGATTTCACGTTAAATATTTACCAATAATCCAATTTGTCGCTATCGTTGTCTCCATGCTTCAAGTTGTCAAATCATTCAAACTCGCTTCGCGGTCTTATCTAACCTAATCAGCATCAAGTTCAATCTCGAGACCGCACATGAATTTTTCTTCGATTGTGAAAAACTTTTCCAACAAAGCTACCCAAACACGTTTCCTCAGTATCTTCGCGCTACTTTTAAGACGACAGTTAATTTTGTTTTTATTCGCTGAAGCGTGATTTTCGTCATGCTGCGAATTTTTGCAGCTTCGCGAAAACTGATTTGCCATACTTTGTTGTTTGCTACGTGCTCAGCTTTACGGAAGTTACTTTTGTTTTCAGTGTTACACTCAAACCTCATTATAACAAAGTCACATATGCCACGAAAATAACTTCGTTATATCCGAAAATTCGTTATAAACGTTTATTCATAAGACTGTATTCCTGACAAGACTGTTCCTAATTTACTTCGTTATAACCGATAATTCGTTATATCTGTGTTTGTTATATCGAGGTTTGAGTGTATTTCATGTTTAGTTCTTTCTTTGTACATTACTTTTGAATTTGCATGTATTGTTTTTCATTAGTAGCCTGGTCGATTGAAAAGCTGTGTTAGCAGGCCCTTTTGCACGATGTTTTTTTGTTGTTGTTTTTTTCACTTGGTTCGATCTTCTTCATTAGAACTCTTGTATATTTAACGGCAACACAGTTTTCATTAGCCAGTGTTCATCAGCAACTTACAATGATTTGCGTGCCAATACGTACTTCTTTCTTTTTTCCTTGTCAGAAAAGTTAATGGTTTGAAAACATTTATACTACTTACATGCTTCCGCTCCTGCGCTTGTAGATATTCTGTTTCTATTCTATTCATACAGGAGGGACAGTGGAGATTTCAGAATTGAAGTGACTTGTAAGAGCATCTGCAGAACGGTAAATGTGATTTTTTTTTTTTTTTGCCGACACTCCAGTATGATCACATGCGCACAGAAGTGTAATACGTCTTTCTGTACATGAGAACATTTTTTTTTTGTTTACACATCCTTAAACTGTGCAGGAATGTTAAGCTTCCCTGCAATTCTGTTATTAGTACTTTTTACACGATATTAGTACTTTTTGTTTTGATTGAGTTGTCGTTTTCACATGAATACGGCAATAGCGTATCGCATTTATTGGTGTTAAGCTTCCCTATGATTAATTCTCTTACCAATTGTTTCAATGTTTCCCATCTTAAAGCTTTACGTTTAATTCTCTTACGAATTGCTTCAATGTTTTTCTATTTTCGAGCATTACGATACGGCTACAACATAGCTATGATATTAGTACATTGTTGTTTGATTGATTAGTCGTGTTTACGTGAACGTGGCAGTAGCGTATCGCATTTGTTGGTTTTTCACTGTCACACTGTGCAACCGTGCTTGCGTACAACATATCCTCCTCCTTGTCATATAAGCTGGGTCTTTTTTTTAAGTACAGTACACTATCCTTGCACATTACTGTCTTTGATATGGGTTCAATTAAATAGAAATGCGATGAAACGTGCCACTGTCGCGTTCACGTAAGCGCCGTTGCAGTTCATGCATCTGCGGGTGTTTGTGTTCACATTTCATGCGATCGAAACCTGTACGTTCGACTTGTAATTAATCGAGCCTCGGAACTCCACAAGCATCAGAGCTGTTGTTTACGACAAGCGCTTGTCGTGGCCGCTTGTCGTTTATGACAAGCGGCGTCAGAGTTCACATGCAGCTTTCTTGTTCTAAGCGTTTGAAGTACAAAGCTTAATTACGACAGACAAATCTTTTTCTTGTGCGTGCTGCGTACCATAGCATGGTAGTGTTATTATTGCAAAAAGGTGCTCACGTACTAAGAGATCCCGTTGCAGGTTTATGAAACCGCTAGAGGTCAGCTCTCGTTACTTCACAATGTTCGGTATTCCAAGTCAACGGACTAACTGCTTCAGCTGCTAAATAGTTTAGTGTTAACTCATTCTCAATAATGTATTCATGTTACTGATGCCAGTTTATAATAGTCCGCGTTCGCGCAAGAAACGTCCGGAGTGAGAAAAGCACACGAATAAAGAACAAATGTTTCGTTGTGGTTAATCGCGATAACGAGTTTTACAAAAACTTTAGGCTATGCAAACGTGTTCTTTAATTTTTTTTGCATGAACCTCCGGACAACCTGGATGTGCGAATATCTGTGCCTGTATGCAGCTGTCAAATTTTTTTTTTTTCGTGATGAAGTAATTCTTATTTGTGGGCGTTGTCGATAGGCATGAGGAATGTGGTAGTCTAAAGCTGCAGTTATATTCAGGTGGTGTTGAAAGGGTGCTCAACACAGCTGAAATTACCGCGTTAACTGACCTCAAACAGCTTGTACATTGTTTGTAATAACGATCTCTATGAACTTAAAACGCTTATCCGAACTTGGTCACCAAATATTTGATCTCAGCGTTAGTACTCATCGGAATATGTCAGTGTACGGTGATTTGTTTTCAAGTAATCTTGTCATAGGAGGGAACGGTGTTGTGAATTACGTTATATTTGTCACTCAAAATGTTATGCAATCTCGTGTTACGTGCAGAAGAACTGGAATTCGTGGTCTTTCAATTCGTGTGCTATAGAGGCACGGTAATGCTAACTGTAAGTGATGGTTAATTCATTGCTCGATACGGTTCACTTACCATTGTCAGAAACAGAATATTGATTTATTATGTCAATATTCTCCTTCATCTTTTAAAACTGCTCTCCGTAAAGTGCAGCTGCATACATTATGACACTATTTTGCAGTCGTTGACGTGACTGCAATGTTGAATCGGGCCAGCAATTTTCTTCAGTTAAGTTTAGGGTGAAAACTGTGGTGCCGAAATATTTCTAAACGGTTGTTTAATTGTGAAGCTTCACAGCAAAAGTTGATGCTGGTATTTTATGCGCCATAAGCTTGCTACAGTCTGAAGTGCACACTTTAAAACTTGTTTACATTCCTTAGACACACATTTTACAAGTGATGTGTTCCTATAGTTTCGTGTAAGAACTGCACATAAAAAGAAAGATCTGTTTATTATGTCACTATGGTCTACTTTTGATACTCCTAAGATGTCTGAGTATTCATAAGATCTTATTATTTTTTTTTATTTCTGGAGCTGCGATTCTGTCATTTCATCGCTTGAATGTTTCTAAATTTTTGTGCTTTCTGCATTTATGCTTACATGGAGCATGAAGGAGGGCTACATTAATATTATTTTCTGTTGTCAAACTTTTAAGCTATATAGAAATGCAGCAAAATAAGCTGTACAACTGTAATGAGTCAGTCTGTTGTTATTTCGTAATTAATATGTGGAAAACCAGGAGTGAGCCTCCATCTTATAATGATGCAGAAATGACTTCCCTTTTTCTATAAGCTTGCATGTTTGAAGAAAAAAAAAGGATGTGGCCCATGCAAGATGTCAATTATGTTTTGTGCAACCACCCTATATGACATTACACACTTTGGTATCATGATCCCAAGAACAACACTTGGTTCAGCCACTCTCTGACCACATGACCGAACTACCAAACATGCTCTTTCTGCAAGCTATGAAAGCTGTTTTCATGGTCCTCGAAAGTGAAGTCATGCTAGAGATACCAAGTTGCCTTTTATTCTGTAATGGCTTTGGACATCCCTCTTGATATGTTTGCGTCATGTTAGATGTGGAAGAGCGCTCGACTGCTAAATGTCATCCCTTACAAGTACCATACCAAGACATGATCACCATCTTTCCAATCATCCAAATGTCACAGTCAACTAAAACAGGGTTTATCATAACGACATGTTGGCATACTACTTCTCAAACATTATGCACGTATCAATCCAGAGAATGCAAGGCTCAATATACCACGCGATTCTGTTGTTCAGACCTGTAATTTGCAGCAACCATCGCTGTACCAACACACAATAAAGAAACGGTTACGATGAACGGTTAAGGTGGCACATCGGGTTATACGAAAACTTCATTGTAGCAAAGTGGCATTCGACAAAAAAATAACTTCATTATATGCGAAAATTCGTTATAGGTTTCTATTCGTAACACTCTATGACAAGTCTATTCTTTATTCGCTTCATTATAACCGATTTATGTTGAGAGAGAGGTTTATTGAGACAGAAGAGCTGAGGAGTCGGCCTGAATCAATTTTCTGACCTGCTACTCGGTGTTAGGAAAGGGGAGGGGCTGGTAAAGAGAGGAGAGAGAAGGCCTTGGTGATGATAAGGAGGAAGATGGCGATGAAGCAAAACCTTGATTATTTGAAAACTATTTGCAGTCTGTTGTCTAGTTCTGTCTCACACAAAAGCTTGTTCAGAACTCTCAGAATATTACGCTGATGACAAGGTGGAGGTACCAACAGAACTTTTTCTACTTGTTGCTTCATATGTTTCAACAATAAGGTGGCCATCGATTTTATTTGCATGGTACGTATATTGCGGGCAGACGCACAAGAGATGTTCAGTGGTCTGAGCGTAGTCTATAAGCCTACGTGATGTGAGCAAGTGTCGTAGATTCGTGGGAGCCAGTCTCTTCACTTCCTCTGTCCTACTCTCAGGTCTTGTTCAAGTTTTTTTTTTTCCTAAAACTCTTTCGCAAATGCAGCACTTAACCTTTTTTCAGACGTCCTGCGTAGAAGCTGCCATATCATGTAGCCATAGTTTCACTAGCCTGCTTAGAAGCAAGCCTTGAAGCACAGCGCAGTGCTTCTCAGAGTGTCCTTAAGAAGTACCTTAGCCCGCTAGAAGCTGCCTATGGATGCATAGACGTACAGCTACTAAATACATATTACTAGAGTCTATATGAAGATGTACCACTAGAAGCACGTGTCCAGAAGGACCAGTTACGAGTAGTTGCTACATTGCACCAGAGTATGTTAGAGAAAATGTATATTGCTATATATTTTGTAGATTCTCCTTGATATGACGAGCAACATATCCTCAACGTCGTGAAGCAACTGATAAGCTCCAGAAGCATCGGTGGTGAAGGCCATCTGCAACATTATGCACCATTCGAATAGCTTGTGGCATCTTTGACAAACTGCACCGATGTCCACTGGTGCACTTTGGTGCGTCATTTCATCCAGTCATCGTAGCACCTGGGTGCCCTGGTGCACACCAGTGCGGTTAGTCGAAGGTGCCATTAGTTTCCGACAGTCTAATTGAAGCCTCGCTGCGACGTTTTAGATTTGAAATGTGGCGGGATTCTTTACAAAAACCCAGCAAAAATAGGTCTTTTTTTTTTTAACTACAAAGACTCTCCAGCATTCCAGTGTTGACACTCGTCAAAATTAAAACATAACCCAAAATGTTCAAAAACAGCGCTGCAGCTGCACCTTTGAGGTCTGTGTGCTGTCCATGGTACGCCGAGAATCTCCGAGGCCATGTTCTGGCATTTGCGTCATATCCATTAACCGCCAGGTGCCCACGTTGCGACTGACAACCAAGTAGTCATTAGTCCTGTGGCTTCGCAAAGATTGCTGCAATTCAAGTTTTCTTTAACCTGTTCAGCATAACCGAAGTCGCATTGCAGTTGTCCTTTAACCGATTTGTAGTATCCAAAGCCACTTACATAAGGGCTTGTTTACGCTCCAGCAGGTTCGATGCCAGGCATGTGGCTTTGTCGCAGCACTCCAAAATGCTTCTTCTTTGCCATGAACACTACGGTTCAGTACCCTGATGTAACAAAGATTCTTTGAGGACTCTGGGTGCGCTGGTGCTGGCATGCAACAATCTGTTTAAGCAGTGGCTGCAACTGCTGTCAGGTTTGTACACTCATCGTGAACAGAAGCCAAGCCTGTTACGATGCTGTTGCGCATACTTGTGGCAGCATTCTTGGCGATTCACTTTCAGCAGGATAGATATGATCGCATTTGCAAGATTTAATGCTTCACAGTGAGCTATAAGAGTCAGTGTCAAGTCGTGCAGAAGCATGCGGTAGCGATCATATCACTGCAAGTGATCGACCGTAAATGCCGCCCCTGGTAGAGCACATGCTTCCGGCTGGTCTTGCATTGACCACTGGCTCTGGACGCGTTGGAACGTAGACAAGCCTTCAGTCCGAGATAAGAGTTTTAGTGATAGCTTTGTAATGTCATTTCATATTTCCACAGTGTAGAAATGACTCCTTGTTTTGTACAAGCTGATCAACTTCGGAAATGTTGCCATGCAGCGGTGCTTGTCTGTCGATGGTAACTACACCTTTGCACATTCTTTAACGTCTAAATGTAAATCCCATTGGATTTATGTACGTTTTATCGCAGTTTATATCTGATATGCTGTATAGTTTTTGCGAATCTGCAAAATATTTCTTGCTGCGTTAAAAAACCTTGGACTACTTTTTTGGAAGAGACGAGAGACAGTATGACTCTTCCTGCAATAAAAAGTTTCCAACTTTCCATCAAATTGTGCGTGAAACTGGTCTTTTATTATTGGACGCTGTGGGTTCCTTACTGTGCTTCCGTCATTTACTGCAATCAATCCTTATTGGGGGTACTTGATATATTCGTAACATAATGTCTGGCAACAATGGCTAACTAGAGCTACAGGCATTGTGCCCGCTTAGGTGTTCAGATCTCACCCTCCCTACCCCCCCAAAAATTACATTTTGTATGTGTATAGACACATGCACACACACAAAACGCATAAAGGGTGTCAACACCACCACCACCTCCTCTGAAAAATTGTCTGGCTACACTTCTGCTGTGTTCACATAAATGGAATACTTCCACATGATGGTGTTGAAAGCACAAAAAACGGAAGATAAACAAGAAATACTCATTAGACAGGACGAGCGTTGGTTCTTCTTTCTTGTGTCTTGCGTTTTCTGTGCCTCTAGATCCATTATGGATCCTTACAAGCTTGCCCAAGTATCTGTTCTTCCAAATAAAATAGTTCCGCGTTTGTACCTGTAAATATATAAAACTTGTTCTTTGTGTTGAGCAATAAGACGGCAGCAAAGACAGCAAAGACTGTTTGCTGCCTCATAAAGGAACAGTCTTGTACAGACTGAGGCAAAAACCAGTCATAAAGACGCAGGACAAGGGAAAGAAGTGACACACACATCCTTGTCCGGCGTCTTTTTGACTGGTTTTTGCCTCAGAGTCATGTACCAAATGACCCAGACTTCGACCTTAGTGTTGTACAGTTCTTGGTTACATTGTATTTTGAACACCTTGCGTGCCGTTGCGCTCCTTTTCGAGTTCTTCATTCGCAAGCCATCACGGCACCCCGTGCACAGGCTTGCATAAGCATTTGCAACCGTAAAATGTGCAGTGTTACATATCTTGTTCCCAAACCTTTTGCATAGTTCCCACAGTGCATATGATGTATTAAATGCAGTATAGCGCGCTAAAAGAACAAAGACTACGGGAAGATGTGGAACGATCGAAGTAAGGACATTTTATTAGATCAGTTAAGGTTCCTACGCGAGTGCGTTACACTTGCATCCTATTTGGGAAGCTTGTGGGGGACAAAGTCCTTGTAGGCTTCTTCCAGAACTTTCGCGTACGGGTCGTCGTCCCTGACAACTGCAAGAAAAAACATTTCAGCAAGACTGAAGTTCAGAGGAAGATGGCAGCTTGAAGTGAGGAGATGTAGAACAGAAAATGTCATTGGAGCCAGCGTTTCAACAAGTCAACATTTCAGCACGTTTCAAGAGTCAACGTCAACAAGCTAAGAGCCAACGTTTTGACATGAGCACATCATTGGAAAACCTTTGCTGACGAAGATGAGTCCTGTTGTCGAAACATTGGCTCCAGCGACATTTCCTGCTCAACAATTTCCAATCACAAGAAATTGTAATAGCAAATAATGGCCACCAATGAAATTAGAGGTTGGTGTGCATACATCTCGGTGTTTGACATTCAAGCCACGTTAATTGACGATTTTGCAGCTCTCCCGTTCAAAGCTTGCGATTGATTGTGCAAATGCCACACCAAGAAAAGGAAACTTGAGATTTGCATCTTTAGTGCTGGTGAATGAAGTGACTGAAAACGAGGGACCCCATAGGCACAGCAGCCCTGTCAGAAGGCTAAGAACAAATGTTTCAGCAACATTGTCGAAGGCCTAGCAGCATTCACCCTTTGGTGTTCTTCATTGGTGAAGTGACATGTAACAGCCAAACATAACGCTGAAACGCAGCCCAACCTGTTCATGCACATTATTCCAAGATGCACACAGTACTTTTATGGCAATGAAAGTTCGACAGGTTTGGTACCCGCTGTAATTTATGGCAATAAATTTGTGAACTGAATTTTTTTTTTAAATAGGCTGTTTGTGGCTAGGGTCTGAAAAAAAAGATTGGCACGTGTCTTTGTCGGCACAGCCTGTCACATGACGATGTCCTGTGATGTCAATGATGACATGTTCACTTGGTGATGCAAGTTGTTTTGTTGTCGGGTGGCAACACCAACACTCAATGGACAGACCTGAGATTTTGCACTTCACGAGGTGTAGACCGCTTTCACATTACTACATGTGTTCTCGTCTAACCCTGCGTGATACGCTACCGCTTTCACTGGTCATTCACCTTTGCAGAATGGAATGACTCCTCAATATCTTTTTTCCTCTTGTGGAAATCACATGAACTTAAGTAATTTTCCGTAAACTGCAAATTACATAGTTTTTATCTCTTCTCGTGTTTTTCTTTAGCAATAACTGATGTGAACAAGTATCAATGCGGGATCAGTATCTAGGTAGGCCCTTCTTACCTGTGTAGCTTGTCCTGTAGTGCCAGGGCTTGTAGTGTTGTTTGATCGCCGATCGGATGCTAAACGGGGCCACTGCAGTAGATAAATTTCATGCCATTGTTATTGTCGTCAGTATGCGGCATTTACATACTACGAAAGAACAAGGCCCCTTTAAAGAGGTCATGAACCACCCCTCGGGCTTGGTGAGAAAACACATTCTGCAGACAGCAGACACTGCCATGAACAGCTCAGCCAAATCTTGCAGTCATGTGCTGCAAGTAGAGCTTAAAATCGAAACACGAAGTTGCCATTTTTTTCAGGCACTCTCTTTTCATAGAGAGGCCTGTGCTCACTCTCTTTGGAGCTGCCGGTGCCTACTTTTTGACGTCGAACAACAGATAGCCCATTAGTGGCAAACAATCAACATAAGAGCGGCGTGCAGATCAGAAGCGCTTCTTGCCACTGGGTGCCGCCACGCGCCAGCGCTGCGCTCCAAAGTCTGCTAACATTACACAATGAGCCACACTTGCGCACAGGAATTGCAGTAGGAAGAGGGCAATCACGCGTGCTCAAAGTCTTGACGTACGCTAACATAATTTCTTTCCCCCATGCCATCCCTCCTTGTGCAGCTTCCAGCACGCTTGTCGGGAATGAGAGAAGGACAGTTCGTTAGGCTAGTTGGTCTCCCATTGTTAAAAATAAACTGAGCACAAAAAATCAGCACACAGACAAGAAGAACACAAGAGTGCTTGTCCTCATCTGTGTTGTTCTTGTGTGTGTGTTAGTTTTTTGCACTAAATTTATTTGTAACAATGAGTGAAGCAAGAAGCAAGAAACTGCCTAAACCATGCGACAAGTCCCTCTTAACTCCACTTATTCTAGATGGATTCAAAAAATTTTTGCGGCAACCAATTCATGAGGCAATAAACTCCCATAGTAAGGTCATTCAATGATTACTTGGGAAAGTGGTTCAGGTTAAAGGGGAAGCTGCGCTTAAGCACGCATTCGATGAGCTCGGCACGCGTTTCATCCCCGAGGGGTCAACGGCACGATGCACAGTGTTCAGGTGGTCGTTTGAAAGCGCTATGCCTGTGCCATAAGTGTAGTGGAAGACAACTTTAAAGACAGTATTAATTGCGGGTATTAATTCAGGTCAGGAACCAATTATAGTGTTCCTTCGTTACCAGCAGAGCTTGCATGTGCCGAGACCAACATTCAGTTGCTCTTGCACACAAACGTTAAAGCGTTCTGTCAAATCCCGAATATATCGCAACGTCATGCCTATAATTTGACGATAACACTTAACTTTCCATAATTATTAAACAGTGCTAGGGACGCAGGCCGTCAAACATTTTGCAGGTCAAGTGTACTTTCAGGAAAGCAAGACACAATTGTTCACATTCGCGACTCTACAGAATAGTCTCTCAAATCATGCAATTAGCACATAAATAGCGATGGCCATGGTGTCTACTTACCGGCGAGGACCACAAGAGTCCCAATGATGTGCTCGGGATAGGAAGCCCACACTTGCCTGATCGTGGAAACTGCGAGAAGTGTGCAAAGATGAGGTCACGTCGTTATTTGCGGAGTTCGCACCAAGACGTGTGCTTTGTCTAGCTTTCATCCATTTGAAACAACACTCAAAACAGTGGGTACTGCACATTTGCTGAATGAGATTAGGCGTGTCATTTAGACAACTGCACGAAGACGACAGATGGCGACATACTCCTAAGGCCCGTTCACACCTGCGACTAACACCGGTCGCACGACCAAATTAGTCACAAAGCAACCGGTTGCAAAAGGTCGCAAATGGCCACTTTGGTTCAGTCACTCACTGCTCGATTTTTCAGTCGCGAACCTCTGAACCAATCCAATGTGCAGGTAGAAGACATGAGCTTATTTTACAGGGAAATGGCAATGCAAGCAAACGTGAATTCTGTGTGACGATGGGTAATGGGTCGCACTCGGCTGTGAACATCGGTTGTGTAGAGTCGCTTTTTGATCATGAGTCACAAGTGGTCGCGCAACTGGTTCTAGTTGCAGGTGTGAATGAGCCTTTAGTTGCGACCACGTAGGGAAGTACAAAGTTGGAGAGTATATTCAGTGTAGTGTTAGCGACACTGTCAACTGCTCACTCACGACAAACCTTAACTTAAAACGACTTTAACATATCTCGTGAAAAATTTGGCCAAGAAATCTTTGCGTCTGCATCTGCATACTGTCACTGCGTTCACACAGAAAACCACACTCCTTGGAGAAAGTACACGCAGCTCAACTTGTACACAGCAAAAACGTGCGAATTTATGCAGTACAAGTTCGCCAAAAATGCACTGCAGGTTACAGCCGAATTGCAGCTCGCGAAAATCCTTTGGAGAGCTTTTTACATGCGACAGATCACGCTACAGTGCAATTAGAATAAAAACAGCTGCTCCAGCACACACAGTCGGAAATTAAGTTTGACTGCATTCCAGAGTTTTACGTATCTCATCATGAGGTCATCTTAGTGGAGTGACTCTGAACTAGTTCTGACCATATGGCCTCTGAGATGCAACCTAAGCTAGGCGCACAAGTTGTAATGGAATTAAACAGCACTTGAGACAGCAAGTAGGAACAACCTCCTGCCAGACGTGCTGTTCACTTCTGTCCCAGTGACACACCAGTAAGCCCCTTGTAGCACACTATCGAACGACATGGGTGTTTTTTCTGCATTTTGCCCCATCCAAATGCAGCCACCACGAATGGATTCGAACCCATGACTTCGGGGCTACTGCGGCAAGGAATGGTCAAGAGCATCGGCAACTATGCCAAGGCACTTTGTTGAGCTGCCTTTAAAACAAGCTACTGCAAAATACTATTATAAACGTTCGAGCATCTTTCGTTTCACCAGTATCGGGATCTTTCACTTGGGATAACAAATGCGATTAAGCAGTTGGCGAATTTTAAAGCGAATGTATGATGGACAGTAATCAATAACGGTGAGTACATTGTGAAGGTGCAACGTACCTAAGGTTACGAACACACATATAACTAATTGCCGCATATAACGAAGTAATTAAGAAACTTCATAATCACAATTATTGTGTAACATACATTTATAATGCGTGTGTGCTTAACCTCCAAATGATCCTACTATTGACAAAACTAGAAATTTAGAACTGAATGCTAATGTAACCCTTTGCTAAACTAATAACGATGTCATAATCGCAGAATGCTGAGCAGCACAAAAAAACAGCGGTATTCTGAGAAGTGCACTGCCAAACTTGACGAGACATCCGACGTTAATTTGTATCATTCAAACTTCACTATCAAGCATTAGAAGACTTCGAACTCCACAAACTGCGCATCTACAATTCTTTTTATAAATACAACACGTCACCTATCAGATCTTGATTCTGCGTCATCAAGTTAACTTCTGTAATTACGAAGGGCGGTCTCAAGTGGATGCCTCATTCGCCAGCTGAATTTCCTTTTCATTCGCACCGTAGGAATATACGAGTTTTATCGGAGCTGCGTAACAAAACAATGCATCGCGAGGCATGCATTTACCGAGACTTGATTGCTGCGATTTGCGACAACACTTGACGAACGATGCAAACGTTCCTTACAGAAGCTGCGCGGGTGACCCATTGATACTACGCAATGCTCAGACCTGTTAGAAAGCAACACATACGATTAAACCGTTTAGAATAAAAATCGAGCATTTGAAAGAGTTAGCACAGGCTCCAACACGCAGGTATGACGGCAGAATCTAGAGAAGCTTCGTGATCCTTCGTCAAACGAAACCGACTCGACAGCTAACGCCACTTGCACTCGGCATGTGCTGGTGTCCCTGCGCTTATATCGCATAAAGGTCTCTCGATCTCACCCGTAGTCGTTCGAGCACATTTCCCAGCGCGTCACAAAGAAAGAATGTAATAGCAAAATTCATGAAAATAAAGCAAAATTTGCGTACAGAGTCCCATGTTGCAGTCGCCTGACCTTCCCCGCAAGTTCACGTTCAGCTGGGTCCGTCTCCTCAACTGACTCGCCTTGGCTAGCGACCGCCCGATCGGCCCCGTACATTTTTGCACACATAATCTAAGTCAATCCGATCCAGCTTTAATGTTTTGCTACTACAGTGTAGTTTTGCTTGGTTCTTGACACGTTTTTGTCGTTTCAAGCGTAAAAAACGCGGTGGATGGTCGTAATTTTGATCCCGGCTTCGACGCTTGCACATCAGGCTACCATTTCGGACAACAACGAAATAAACAAAGACAGCAGCAGCGCAGCACTTAGTCAAAACTTTTATTTGCATCATCTTCCTGTCACACACGGACACACTCGCACCGAACACAAAGACGTTACACGCCGTCAAATTATTCACGGCGCATGCGAAACAAAGAATTCACACGATGCCCGCGATCAGCCGTTCCTTTAGGGTTATCACAGTTTACGGCACACAACTTCGCCGGTGCCAGCTTGTAGTTGCAGCAGCGGCGTTGTAGTCCCGAGTAGAGGCACGGCGTTAGCGATCACGTCACATTCGTACACATGCCGCTTCCTGTTCACTCATCTTCAAAGGTGCGCTTAGTTAACACAGTACAGAACGAGCGCTTTGCTTCGCGTGTCCTGCATTTTATTCGTTCTCTACTTTGTCCGTATAAACTAAGCGCACATTTGAAGATGAATGAACACCTACGAGCACACCTCGGTACCAACACGCCACCTCAGTAATTCCTGTTCACCTAATCGCCGCGGACTCACAGACTCGTGCTCATTCCTGCATCGATTCCTCGTCGCCTGCCTCGGCTCCTTCTTCCTCCGCTTGTTCTTCGTCCTCGCGAGGTGGCAGCGTGCGTTCGACGAGCTCGAGGATTGTGACTATGTCTTCGTCGGAGAGTCGCTCCTCGCTCTCTTCGATGAGCAGTTGAATCTCGACGGGTGAGGTAGGCCTGTGGTTGACCAGGTGCAACTTCTCGATCTTGGTCAGCTTGATCGGGAGCTCGGATATCTGTCGCAGGAAATCCTCGATGTGCTCGGGCGTCTGACGTATGCAAGCGGTCCCTTCGAGGTAGGTCACCGTCTCGTACGAGACCGTGGCGAGGTTGGGCACCGTACGAGGCCCCGTAGCCTTGCCGCCTTTCTTGTCACTCTGCAGTCCCTTGAGCAGCGTGAGCACTTCGTAGTTGCTGAGGAACGCCGAGTTCTCCTTGATAATCTTCATCGTGCTCCGCGCAAACACCGATCCGGCGGGCCTGTTGGGCCTGTGCCGAAGGCGAGAATGGTGTGTAACCGGAATTCACGTGACTTAAGAACAAACCGGAATGCACGTGACCTGTGACGCAAGACGCGGGTGTTTTAAACAGAGAGTGGCGAACAAAGTCTTTCCTCAACATGAGAAGCCTCATCGTGAGCGAAGAGCGTTGTAGTAGTAGCTATAATAAATATTGATAACGTGGGTAACAAACTGGACAAATCGATTAAAACTTTGGGGTGAAAAGTGCAAAAAAAAAAGTTATATAAGAGATAGTTGGTAATTAATGAAATCTAATGAAACCGCAGAGTGTTAAGGTAAACAGAGCTGTGTCCTAATTCCTAAATTTCGAATAATCATGTAGTAGTTTACCTAAATTACAGTTACGCTTATTTTAGGAAATGTATAGTACATATATAGATAGTACTAAAATGTATGTGATTGTGATATAATTAGAGGAATAAATGCGCGTTAAAATTCAGCATTATGCTTAAGGCATTCGATACAGTTCCCTTGGTGTGTTCTAAAAGCTGCTGCTACCTGCCAGTGGAGTCTGGTGGTTATGGTGACCCGAAGGTCGCGCGGGCCGTGGCTTTCGCCTTCGAGTTGTACTTAAGCGAATGATTTGGAACCCTGTGAGGTTCTTTTGTCCTCTGCCTGACTTGTGTTCCCCAGCCTCCCGCAAAGAAAGTGCAAAATATTGCAAGTGTCTGGCTCTCTACTTCGTTGTGGCCGTCGCTGCGGTGATGTCGCTGCACGCGCGCTCAGAGCGACTGAACATGCCAGTATTCTCGCACAATGATGCTCCGTACTACGCCGAAGAATTCCCATTTCGAGACACCGAAATTCCCCATTTTCCCCTGCATACTTCGAAGAAAAAAAAACCCAGCATATTTCCCCGTACAATGGTATACTAATGCGCGCGAACGCAGGCACACACCGCAGCGGTGGCTACATGGTGTCGTCCGCTTCCAATGCAATATAGTATGGTGGCATAGCAATAGGTACCGGGTTCGATTCCCAGTGCCTACCAGAAACCCACCGGTTTTTCCTAAAGGGTAGATGGAGTACACCAACCTAGCGCTCACTCACAGAATAGATCGAGTAAAAAGGGCGTCTTTTTGTCCCACAACAATAATCGTCATTTATTTTACCTTCCTTTCCTTGAGTTGTCGCCGCGCGCCCGGCACTTTCTGGTCATGAATGGTATGTGCGCTATCAGCATGACATAGCATTCTTGGCAGGAAAGTGGCCAGCGTCGAGTTTTCAAGAAATGAAACGCAAGCAAGCAAGCCCCCGAAGGTCGCGGGATCGAATCCCGGCCGCGGCGGCTGCATTTTCGATGGAGGCGAAAATGTTTGAGGCCCGTGTACTTAGATTTAGGTGCACGTTAAAGAACCCAGGTGGTCGAAATTTCCGGAGCCCTCCACTACGGCGTCTCTCATAATCATATGGTGGTTTTGGGACGTTAAACCCCATATATTATTATTATATTAGCAAGCAAGCAAGCCAGATGACGATTATTGTTGTGGGACGAGAAGATCGCCCTTCTTACTCGACCTTTTCTGTTAGTGCTCGGTTGTTCTTGGGTACCGATCTCGAAAAGTGGCCCCGTAAGTTTCTGTAAAGGCCACTGGGCACACCTTAACCCACCACAGCTGTGGTGAAATAATGAGTACCCCCCCCCCCTACCGCCATAATGGGGAACCCGTACGCCTATGCACACACCTACAAACACACGCACACATATGTAATGCATGTCTGTGGCATGTTTTACACAAACACATAACTGTATGTGTGTGACGTGTTTACCACTAAACCATGACTAGCGCCTGCGTTCCTGTACAACACAAAAGCATGGCCTCCGTCCGTAACTCATTCGCTGTATGTATGTAAAGTACTAACGGATTCAAACGCGACATCAATTTTTTTTAGTATAATGAATGTTACGCGCAATTGCTCGAGATAACCACGTCATGTCGCGACGAACCTGGTCTCCAAAGGTAATTTTGATCTACGCGTTCGAGTCGAAATTATGACGATGTATGACCCGTATATACTGAAGACGGTGGAAACAAATGTATGTGCGTTACTTAAATTGTCCTGTTTCAATCCGTGAGTATTGTACATTATGCAAACGTGGGCTTCGAGTGTAACGCCGGTAGTGAAAAAGGAATCCCTCCACATAATTATCGGAAACAAATTTCAATCGCCTTTGCCTGCCGCATCCACCAGAAACAAATGGAGAAATTGATGATGCCGCGCACAGAAAAGACGCAAGCACCCACACATAAAATGGCGCAAACAAACCTAAAGCGCTTGCGTTTGCGTAATTTTTTTTTATGCGTGCGTGATTGCGTTTTTTTTTTTTTGAGCTGCTTCATCAATATCATGGCTCAGCAACTAGCTAGCCCATCGTTAGATATTAAGCAACTGCAGAAGCCGAAAGCGCACTGTGATCGCCATAGGCGTGCGCACAGGGGGGGGGGGGGGGGGGCAAAATTTGTCCCGCACATCGACCCTTCTAGTCACCTAAGGGGGGGGGGGGGGGCAAAATCTGCCCCATACATGCGCTGCGATGAACCTTCGCCCCCCCTGGTGGCGAACCCTGCGCACGCCTATGGTGATCGCTATGTTTTTTGTCATAATAGGGAAATTCGACATTCCTGAAATTCTCTGCAATATCGCAGAGATTCCCCATTTTTCCTTCCCGTCCAAACTGACGGCCGAAAATTTCCCTAAAAAGGGAAACAAAATTCACAGCATATCCACGTGGTGAATGATGATGAGTGGGGCGAAGCTCCGGAGGGAATCATCGGTAAACCGTGAATGTTCTGTGTAACGCCCCATCAATCATCATATGAAGAGTGAGAAACACTGTGTGTATGTTACAATGAAACTTTTATTTTTCTTAATTAGATGATGCTTTTGCGTTGTCCCTTCATTATCACGGCTTTATGGTCCGTGAAGTGACAGCGGTTCTTGTACGGGTTGCAACTGGAAATTAGAAAATACCAGGTCTATACACGTCCATCGGATGGTCTTCTCGCCGCAGCCGTGCAGCTTGTCGAGCAGCTTCGGCTTCGCGGGCTCGAACGGCGGAATCTGCTTCGCGGCGTCGACGTGCAGCTTCGGCCTCGCGGGCTCTCACCTCAGGATTCTGTCTGCGAGCGCGCGCTGCCGCCGCCTTCCGTGCCCTCCGTTCCGCAGCCTTGTCTTCCATCTGGCGACTCCGAGCTAAAGAGAAAGCGTGCCAAGAGGGAGCCTCATGGCGCGTTACTTCTGAAATGTTGTCTTCGGGTATCGTTGAAAACACGAGACGTAGTAAAGAAGAAAGAACGCCACACAGGCGAACACGCACGAGAGTGTCACTCGTCAACGTCGTCTTCTTCTACTGCAGAGCAGAACGCGCGCAGTAAAGAAGAAAGAATGCCACACAGGCGAACACGCACGAGAGTCTCACTCGTCAACGTCGTCTTCTTCTACTGCATACCAGAACGCGCGCTCCTCACGAACTAGAGGTGGCTACTACAAACAAACCTACAAACGGAGGATGGACAGACCCACGGCAAAAGGAGCTTCGCCCCTAAAAATTTCCCTGCACGGAACGTGCACTGTTAGAAGATTTTCTTTCAGTTTGAAAACTGCCCGTGAGAAGTGCACGAAAAAGTGGCGCCTTTCCGTACCCACTCGCGATGTGTAACGTCGGGCACAAAATGCGTCGCACGCCAACAAACACTCTCACACCAGGGGCGTACGCAGAAATTTTTTTCGGGGGGGGGGGGGCACCTCCTTGATCTGTAGTGGGGACGAGCAGGCAGATGTGGTCGAGTGTCATTTTCTGCTCTGTATGCTATGGCAAAAAAAATTTCGGGGGGGGGGGGGGGGGGGCACGGGCCCGGTGTGCCCTAACGTGGCTACGAGAAAAATCTCGACTTGGACAAGTCTTCCCCTTCAGAACAACTATTCTGGCTTTTATCACTTCTTTTTCTTTTTAATCTGGTATAACAGAGATTAGTTTAAAAGAAGTCTGCAGACAACGAAGTATTTTATTAACGTTTTCACTGCTGTCGAACTCGGGGAAAGTTATTTGCAGTATTTTATCCAAAACCGCCAGAACGACCAGAGTAATGTTGAAGGTTCTATAGAGTGGTACCGACTTAATCGTTTCGCAGGGTGCTGTGATCAGTGAACATTTGTGCAACTATTGGGTCTAGGGCGCCTCTACTTGCTCAAAACGCAACTCTGAAGAATCCGTAACATTAGGCAGTTGTAGAAAAGAGTACGCAAAGCTTTAGAGTTAGCGTCTGTCGGCACTGCGCACGCGTCATGCGCTATCCTCTTAGGTTCCCACGTAAAGTGGCAGTACCCGCCGCTGCTACATAAAAAAAGTCACAGTTTCGCCGAAAGGGCGAAGCAATGAATGCGATAGCAAGAAAAGCGGCCCGCGATGGACGCGCTGCGACTACCGTGCGTCCATCACTACCCGGCAGCTACTAGACAACTTTAATTTCACGCACGTAGGGACTTCTCATACGCAAACGTGAAAAGTACGCGTACGTTACGTGCACGACATCTGAAACGCTTTTAGCTACACGTACGCGACGTGCGGTGAGAGCTACCACGTAGCTCCATCTGCTGAGAATCATGAACACTGCGGTAGCTTGTTCGAGCGCCCGCGCGAGCAGACTGCGGAAGGGCAAGGTTCTCCCTGCTAAAATATAAGAAGAAGCGAGAGAGCTGGCCGACGCCTTTAAGTGCGCCCGTCTACGCCCGTCTAGAGTCACTGAAAAAACGCCCGTCGCGCTCCTAGCGCCATCTCGCTGGTAATGAAGAAGCGCTTATAAGCGCCTCCGTCTCGGAGGACTGCAAACGGTAAAGGGTGTGTTAGCTACCTGAGGGATGTACGCTTTGTGGAGTAGTGCTTAGCGCACCGCGCTGCGAATTCAGAGGTCGCTGGTTCGATTCCGCGCTTCGGAAGCATTTTTCTGATTTATTTTTCTTTGGGATATTGATGTATATATATATACTTATACATATACGCAGCCTGACGGCGGCGACGGCAAAAATCAGCCGAGACTGTCCATATAATTGCTATCGCAATAAAAAATCACAGCATATCCACGGAGTGAATGATGATGAGTGGGCGAAGCTGCGGAGGTTCATCGGTAAACCGTGAATCTTCCGTGAATTCTGCCCAGTACATCATCACCGACGTGAGATCGGGCGCGTTTATACTAAAGGTTCGATGAGTTATGACGACTTGCAGCTCACTTTAATTTTACATGTACGCTGTGAATTTTCATTGTTTAGAAAACCATTGCTTTAGAAAACATCTGGCGTCTTTCGTTAAGCAGCTGGCGTCTTTTCGTTTTGCTTTAGAAACATCTGGCGTTCTTTCGTTTTGCTTTTACAAAACATCTGGCGTCTTTCGTTGGTTTATTTCATCAATCAACGGCGTTTTGAACAAAATTTTTATTGTTTAATCACGCACAGGAGAAATCTCACCAGGCACTACCTTGGAGGTAAACAATAGCTGCTAATGGGAATGAGACAGAAGAAGTCGGCTTTTAGCTAACACTTACACTTCTCCTTCTACTAACGTTTCCTACTGGAACATGCCAATGGCTGCTAATGGGGAATGAGAGACAGAAGAATTCGGCTTTTAGTTAACGCGCACGCTGCGAATTTTTTATTGTTCAACAACGCACAGGAAAAATCTCCCACCGGCACCACCTTGGAGGTCAAAGCGTAAGACTGGTTACGCACTACGACTACGAGGGACGAACGGGTGCCGCCTTAAGGAGCTTCGCCCTTAAAATTACAGGCTCCATTGTGCATTCACCGAAGACGACTCGAAGGCGAAAGCCATCTTCTTTAATGGGCGAAGCTCCTTAAGGCGGCACCCGTTCGTCCCTCGTAGTCGTAGTCGTAGTAGTCGTAGTGCGTAACTAGTCTTACGCTTTGACCTCCAAGGTGGTGCCGGTGGGAGATTTTTCCTGTGCGTTTTTGAACAATAAAAAATTCGCAGCGTTAGCTAAAAGCCGACTTCTTCTGTCTCTCATTCCCATTAGCAGCCATTCTTTACCTCCAAGGTAGTGCCTGGTGAGATTTCTCCTCTGCGTGATTAAACAATAAAAATTTTGTTCAAAACGCCGTTGATTGATGAAATAAACCAACGAAAGACGCCAGATGTTTTGTAAAAGGAAAACGAAAGAACGCCAGATGTTTCTAAAGCAAAACGAAAAGACGCCAGCTGCTTAAGGAAAGACGCCAGATGTTTTCTAAAGCAATGGTTTTCTAAACAATGAAAATTCACAGCGTACATGTAAAATTAAAGTGAGCTGCAAGTCGTCATAACTCATCGAACCTTTAGTATAAACGCGCCCGATTTCACGTCGGTGATGATGTACTGGGCAGAATTCACGGAAGATTCACAGTTTACCGATGAACCTCCGCAGCTTCGCCCACTCATCATCATTCACTCTGTGGATATGCTGTGATTTTTTTTCTTCTCGGTCGATGTATTAGGGAGCCTTAGAGGTGTGCACGGGCTGCGGGTAGCCCGAAAGCCCGAGCCCGACCCGGCCCGCGGGCCGGGCTCGGGCGGGCCGACGTATTTTCACCTCGGGCCCGGGCCGGGCTCGGGCTACTTGCAGTTTTATCGGGCCGGGCTCGGGCCCGGCGCAAAGCCCGACTCAAGCCCGAATTATAGAGAATGAGCGGGAATTGTTTTCCAGCACGCATACAGCGTCTTTTCCGCGACCGCCCTTTACCGCTTTTCCTTTCCATCCTCTACTTTAAACAAAAGGGGAGCAGGTAAAGCACTGCCTCTGTTGCACTCCGACAAACAGAGAAGTAACCCCACCTGAGCTAGTGACGGCGCCACGCGACTGTTCGCGTTAGATTTAAGGCCAAATCCCATATGAGTGAAAATGCACGCGACAGCGACGAGCGACGAGCGACTCGACGTAGATCGCCTTCGTGCAAGCTGACGCTTGCATGGGCATGCCGCATACACGTGACGGCTTTGGCGAGCGAACTCCACTGTTGCTGGCATGAGGCCGTCTAGTTGTAATTTGTAATCTGTGTAATAGAGACTGCTCGTCGTGTGTCGTTTTGATCATATTTGATATGCTCAATAAAATGCCAAATTAGCGGAAAAAGATGTTTTGTCTTCGCAGCGAACCTTCAAAAAGCCGAGCCGGGCCGGGCCGGGCCCGGGATTGTGTTTTCGTACGTCGGGCCGGGCCGGGCGGGCTCGAAGCCCTTTGCCGTCGGGCTCGGGCGGGCCTTCGACAAAGTCAGCGGGCCCGGGCCGGGCTCGGAAATACGGGCCGTGCACAGCTCTAGGGAGCCTATACATGAACGGCCGGTCATGCAGGCTGCCTAGATGTATTTATCCTGCCCCGCCCCCCTCCAGAAGCTTTGTGCACCTAGCGTGGTTTCACACTGCCTCCAGGATCGGAGGCACCTCACCTGGTTTTGCACTGCCTCCGTGATCGGCTTACCATTGACCAAGCTGCGATGTCATGTGATGACGGTGTAGGCCAAGGAGGTTCCTTGGTGTAGGCTTATGTCACAGGAGCGAAGAAACGAGACGGCTGAACCAGAATCGACGCCAGCAAGGAACACGAGCCGTGGCTTCACGTGCCACTGCGAAGCGCCGTCTTTATTTTCTTCTCTTGGAAGTCGCGCTCTCTCCAGTTTTGTTCGCCGCCCAAAGGAGGGCGCTACAATGGTATCACGTGGCGTTACGTCATATGACGTGAAACCCGAGTGTATGATGTCATGATGACGTCACCAATTTTTGCGATCTGTGACGTCATGACCGCATCACGTGATGATAATTTCTTGCACCACTCGTCCCCGACGCCGCAGCACGTGAGACGCCGATGGTCAAATTTCGTGTTTAGTGAGGCATTGAAAACTTTCGCTTAAAAAATGCGCAACCTGTTGTGTGGCGCCGGAACGGCGCCTCGGCTCTCGTGCCTAGTTCTCCGCGCGTTCGCTGTGGCGCCACAGCTCGGGGACACCCTGTGATGGAGAAGCGCTTGCAGAGTTGCGTTGGTAAGCGCGACACTGACTCCAATCATGCTGTAAATAATGCGTTTTCTAGTTGCACATTAGAGGCGGAATATTTACGTCATCATTACAAGTGCCGTTTACACCACAGACGTGAACAGGTTGCTACAGGTGTGGAAATATTTTGTAGAGCGGGCTTCAGTACCCTCCGTGGCGTTTGACCGCGTGGCCGTATCGCGGGATGCGTGAGCAAACGTACTTCTATCGGGATGTTCTGCCTGAAACATTCTATCGCTATGTTTATTTATTTCACGGCAACACATTCGTCCGCTAATGGATAACTACAGGAAAGACATGTATCCAGTTTCCGAAGTAACGCAAGAACTCACCCGAAATCAAGAGAATTCCTGATTATTACGAATCGTCGTCGTTATATCGACGTTGCTCTTCTCGTGTGACGCGGACACGTGTCTGAGGAGGGCGCCCGAAGGGTCAGGACGCCTTTTCTCCCGAAATCCAACTTTTCCTCAATGTCCACACTTTCCTGCCGATGGCCACGTCTCTCCCGAGAGCTCCCATTGTCCCGGCATTTGGCATGAAAATCACCTCGTTATCTCCCCCCCTCCCCTTCCCCTCTCCAATTTCGCTCCCAATAGAAAAAGTTCTGGCTACATGCCTGAATGTGCATTCTTCAGTCCCGAATCGAAAACAAAATCTCAATATTCGTTGAAGGGGCCCTGCAACATTTTTCCAAGTAACCATTCAATTGCTTCGTTGGAGGAGTTTATTTCCTCACGAATCGACCACCGTAAAGATTTTTAGACTCAGTCAAGTACAAGCGGAGTTACAGAGATTTGTCGCACGCTGCAATTGCTCTCTCTCGTCTCTCGTCCCGACGAGTGCGCTGGAAGCTAAGTAGGGAGGGATGGCACGGGGAAAAGGAACGTACGTCACGTGCGCGTCACGACCTCGAGCCACTTTTCTTTTTTTTTTCTTCGAATACGTGGCTTACTTTCAGTGTGATCGTCAGCGCGCGCGGGCACGTGGAGGCCTTCCGCGGTGGCCTCGGTAATGAAGACCGCGATGCTCGAGTCAGCCAATGGTCGGGAATTTGGGTATATGGCGCGGTCATTTGTGTATATGGCATCATTTGTCGAGAGAAGAGGGAATGATTTAGCCGACTTTGAGAATTAATTGTAAATTCCAGGCCTCGTGCTGCGCTATAATGTTTGGCTCGCGTTTTCTCGGGAGCATCGACTGCCGATCGGCAGCGTTTTCTGACCACGCTAGCAATGTGTTGCAGGGCCCCTTTCAGAACCCCACAGA
The DNA here is from genome assembly GCF_013339695.2 of Rhipicephalus sanguineus. Classification (NCBI taxonomy): domain Eukaryota; kingdom Metazoa; phylum Arthropoda; class Arachnida; order Ixodida; family Ixodidae; genus Rhipicephalus; species Rhipicephalus sanguineus. Next base: position 135,393,096 of record NC_051182.1, on the reverse strand, counting down.
GACCCCGCCCAGATTACAAAAGCGCGGTAGCCGATCGCCTCCGCGACTAAAGAACTAGTACCGATCATGCACTCGTCAGTGTTTTCCTATTGTGAAGTCACCGACCGTCCGGCTCATGAGGTCACTCCGGAGTGTGCGCCCATAGGTGCCGGCTGGAGGGCAATCACCCATGCGAATGAAATCCCGCCGACTTCTACAGATGTGCCTGACCATAGCTATATATACTCTCACGCATCACTAGGTGCGCACCAACAAGCCTTACGCCCTTACCCTTCACCATGCTCACCTCGCTCGAAATGCATCACTCGACAGGCGTCGCCCACCCAGGAGTCCGCAGAAGGGAGTCGGCACGGGGAGGGGGGGCGCCCCATTATATCATCTAAGGGGGTAGGAACAAAATATACCCACACCGTAACTCGAATGGATCTGTCTCGTCATTGTTTAAAATGACACTAAAGAAAAAAAAACTTATGACAGCTCCACTACTGTGAAACCTGAGGAAGTCCGTAACACGGGGACCCAGCGATTCCCGTTCTTAGAGTTCCCACTGCTCCGTTTACCAAAGCTTGAATGACGCGAATGTTTGAGGTAAGCATGTAGGATTTCCCCGGTACGAGTAGAATCTTGTTAGGCAGATTCACAAACTCGGTGTGCGACATGTGTGCTACTTTTTTTCTGCGCTTTAACAACTTCCTGCTTGTTACGGCAGTTGAGATACGCGTCGTCTGCAGCGAATTCCGTCAGGTTCTTTCCCCCATAAGATGCACTGACATAACGCCGCCGCGCCGACGCAGAGGCGGCGCAAGGGGAGGGACATTCGCTCGCTCGGTGAGGCGGTGAGGCGCCGGAGTCAGCATTTTTGTCAAACATGGTAAGTCTATAGCCTTTGGAAGTTTCGTATTTTTCAATTTTTCGAAGTTTAGTCGAATTCAATAGAAATTGATGTCGTTTCCATTTTTCTCAAACATGGTAAGTCTATCGCCTTTGGAAGTTTCGTATTTTTCGACTTTTCGAACTTAAGTCGAATTCAATCGAAATAGACCTTTTTCAAGCGATGCCAGAACCCCCCGCGGTCGCGCGAAGCACTATGGGAAAAGTGTGTACGGCGAGCCCACCGGCTGTTCCGTCTGTTCCGTCGCTCGCTTCTCGTTGGCGTCGTGGGCGCACCAAACGAAAAAAACGCGTCGCCGCTGGCTGACTATTATTAAATCCTAAACACTACACATGGTCTGAACGCACCTGCATGTATCTCGCATGAAATGCGAATGGAATGATGCAGTCAGTGTAGGTATTACCGAGCGGATGTATACCGGATGTAGCAGTTAAGCGGCATGCGAGTTATGACGTGCCGATACATGCAGTCAAAACTTGCTATCGTGAGCAATGTGAGCTGGAACACCGAATTTGTGTTCATTCAATGATTACTTGTTCACAAGCCGCTATGGCATTTAATGCCATACCGGCTCGTGATCGGGTTTAACCAAACTGTAGAGAGGTGTTACAGTGTTCAGGTATACAGATATTATTTGATTTTAATTGACAAGTCACGCGCTGTACAAAGAAATGAGCACATTCTAAACATGTTTAAAGAAAAAGGGATGGGACTAGAATTCACTTGCGAGATGCCTTGCTCTGATAATTTGCAGTTTCTTGATACGTGCTTTTAAAGGGGAACTCCGGGGATTTTTCGATATTCACCGATTTAAATTAAACTTTCAACATATGTTCTCTTCGGTACCCTCATGATATGTGCCAAATTATACAACCGTAAGTCATTTAGTTTTTTTAGAAAACGAATTTTAAAATTGGTAGCCAATTCCGGAATTGCGCCTGTTAAAGCGGGCCACCCTGGTATGTGACGTAACGTGCCCACGTGCCTACTCTTTTCCGACCCCGCCTCGCCCAGCAGCAGGGTTGCCAGGTTGGGCTATAAATAGCCAAATTGGGCTACTTTTTTGTGGACTTGGCGGGATTTTTAGTCGTTGGCTATTTGGCTACATTTGGGCTATTACCTGCCTTCGCTTGAAACGCTTGTTTTCCGATGCCTTTTCTCCTCTTTAGTGGTTGTTGTGCCTCAAGTTCGTTGTGAATCAAGTGTCTACGTACACAGTTATCTTTCCTTCACTCTTTCTACTATCTTTTCCTTGGCATTTTGCATTATTTCAGTTCAGTTCAGTTCAGTTTTATTTCCTTAAAGGCCCCCATTCAGGGGGTGTTACATAAGGGGTGGGATTACAAATAAATGACAAACAGTGAAGATTCAATTAACATTGCAAATAAGACAAGCGGCGAAGTTTCAAGTTAACATAGCAGGTGATCAGTGACGCGTTCCTGGAAGGTAGATGATGAGGCAATGGCGACAATGTCATAGGGCAGGCCGTTCCAGTCTGAAGCTGCTCGGAGGAATAATGAAGCAGAAAACGTGGCGGTGCGTGATGGCGGGCGGGCAACTTGAAGTGGATGACTGGTGCGGTGGGAAATGCGTGAGGCGGCTGTGATATACGGGGCTTGATTGAGAGAAGAATAAAAGAACTTATGATAAAGGGTAAGGCTAGCAATGCGGCGACGATAAGAAAGGAGTGATAGGCCGGATTTAGCTTTCAAGGGTGAAATGCTGACGTCATATGAATATGATGAATGAATGAATCGGGTGGCCCGATTTTGAACGCCTTCCAATGCAGTGATTAGATATGCTTGATGCGGGCTCCAGATGGCAGATGCGTATTCTAATTTTGGTCTGATAAGTGCTTTATATGCGAGTAATTTAACATGGGGTGGGGAAAGTTGGAGGTGGCGTTTAAGAAAACCGAGCGTTTTGTTCGATGCTGAAATGATGTTAGTAATATGGGCGCGCCATGACAAATTAGAAGAGAGGGTGACTCCTAGATATTTGTATGATTCTACCAATTCGATAGATGAATTAGAAATAGAATATTGAAAGCGAGAGGGATTGTGACGACGAGAGAAGGAAATGAGTTTGCATTTAGGGGGGTTTAGAGTCATTAGCCAGACATTACACCAGTTTATTATATTGTTAAGGTCGTTCTGAAGGATGTGATGGTCATGACAATTAGTAATAGTATGGTAGATTACACAATCGTCAGCGAACATGCGAATGTTACAGGAAACATGCAATGGTAAGTCATTAATATATATTAGGAATAGGAGAGGACCGAGAACAGACCCTTGTGGGACGCCCGAGGTGACTGGGAGGGGTTTAGACAGGTGGCCGTTAAGGTAGACAGACTGAGAACGGTCAGCAGCCTCCACCATACAGTTACGGTAGTCAGTAATAATGAATTCATTCTCTTCCTTTGAAGGCGAAGCTTCTTTTGCCGGGTTTCGCGTTGCTGCTGAGTCGCTCCCTCTGACAGCGGATAAATTTGTGGATTTAAATACAAAGTGTCAATGAAAGCACACACGAAGTAACTTCATTGGGTTCTCCATTACTTTGGCTACGATCATCACATTGTGGCTGGCGTCACTTCAAAGAAAACAAATTAATAAAGCAACAAGAAAATAGAAATGCCAGCAAATAGTGGCATTTTCTTTCTGTTGCCACTATCCGCACCACATACGCGATCTTGCATGGAGCAGCACACTTGGAGATATGCATATCATATGGGTAATTCCCCACAAAAGGTATTGATTTCTCTTTTAATACTGCTTCATTTTTTTTGTTTTATTCATGTGAAACTATCTCTGCACAAAAAATAATAAATAGAATTTTTTTTCATATTTACTCTTTGGCTATTTTGGGCTATTTTTTATTAATTACGTTTGGCTACTTTTGGGCTATTAATGGGCCGAAATTTGGCGGGTAGCTCTCCGAGTACCTGGCAACCCTGCCCAGCAGATGGTTGCAGCGTTGCAGCGCGCGCTTTCTTCTACGCGGCGGCGACGACGCGAGCAAAGTTGAGCAACGAGGAGATCGATGCGGGGCACGTGAGCTACTTCACGCGCCGGCGGGTAGAAATCAAAAAGCGACGCTCCCGCGCTCATATAATAGCTGCAATCATCGCTGAACTCGTCACTGGTAAGTTGAGACGGGCTGGCACAGCTTGATTCCGCGTCGGATGGCATCGCCAGCTTGCTTTTCGCGTGATAGAAGAAGCGCATGTGCTACGCTCACACACTGGCCAGCCGTGGCGGCGTGTAGCGCACTTCGTGACGTCATCGCATACCCAGCTTAGCTCCCTGTTTCGGTTTCGACTCATCGTTTATTGCTTATTTAAAATTATTGACTGGTCTCTCAGCAAAATGAGCCATCCTTGCTGTTATAGGACTGTTAATACTATATATTTGAAAACGGCGTTATCTCAATATGGTCGAAAATGCACCGGAGTTCCCCTTTAAGTTTCACTGCGGAGCATGTTTGCGGGCAGTATAGCCCGTGTTCAGCAAAATCGGTGTTTAATTTCGCGTCGGCGCATTCGAGTATTGTTAAATGAGGAATTGTGATGTCAGTGCGCACAGCACTGGAAAAAAAAAAAAAACTTGCGCACATGAGATGAGCAGTAGTTTCCAGCTGCAAAGTGATCAAAGAGACGGGATATCCTGCGTATCGATCGCTGTATCGGTTTGGGAAAATCTGTTCGCATGGCAAAGAAAAATTAACACGGGCGTCCTCCATCCGTAAATAATGAAGAAACTAGAAATACTGCAGTTATTCCACATATGTATAAGAAGTCGCATGGCCTGAAGAACGTAGGGAAGCGATGTGGGGGTGAAGGTTGTGTTTGCCGCCTCAAATAAGCTTAGTCGCATTAAGGTCGCAGGGGTCTGCGGTAGGCAAAGAAAAATGCGCTCAGAGGCATGCCAATTGTTTCGTAAATTGTGTAGGAATTAACCGCAAATTTCTCTTTCTTGTGTCCACATGTACATCGGCCAGACTGGTCGACGTTATTAATACGCGCCTCAGCGAGCATCGAAATTCATTGAATGGAGCCGTCTCATCTCGCATCGCTATGTCAGTCATGAAAATGTAATCCCATCTTCGAAAGCACAGTAATTTTGTACCATCAACCTAATCGGACAACGCGAGAAATTTCGGAGGCATATCATGTCACAAATAACACCACACTTTGTGTCAGTCAACCTGCTGAGTCGTTACAAGACAAGCAATTCAACTTTATTAATCGACTGTAAGCCCGCGCCTTGCTTGTTTGACTTTTTGTGCCTCTTTATCACACGCGCGGCGCACTCCTATTTTTGTATATATGCTTTTTTTTTCACGCGTGCAATAAACTTTCAGTTGTGTGTGCGCGCTGGTTTGTGCACTTCCTTTCTTGTACTGCTCCTTTCTTTTTTCGCTCTAAGTATTATTCCAACCTGTAGTTATAGCACCAACGAAGGTTAGTAGGCACTTATCGTTCGTTACATATAGGGTGCGAGCGACGCAATGAATGTATCTCATTTCCCAAAATGCCGACTATACTTTCTAGTGTATACTCTTTAAATATCAGAACCTCACACTGTACTCGTCGACAGTGTCGATGGACGTTGATTCCAAATGCACCCGCGAATCATAGACCGCTCCTGCACTTCATAGGCAAGCGAGTTGTATTTTTTTATTATTTGGCGCCAAAAAAAATAATAAAAGGTGACGCTTCTGAGCCGCTCAACTGGTCCAACAGCGGGACAGATGGAAATCGTCGAGAGGCCGTCGCAGCTAAACACTGAAGTTCGTGATTGAATTGCGCAGTAACATGTTGCACCTTGCCGAATTCACTGTGTCTAAGTCGTCCTGGCACGGCGCAAGCGGAAAACTACAGCGCGAGGCCCGCGCGCTCGTCGCGGCGGCTGCGGCGGCGTACACACATTTCCCATGAGCGCTTGCGCGCCCGTTGGTGGCACTAGTGTGCTTGAAAAAGGTCTATTGTTTCGGGTCCATTTTTCTCAAAAATGGTAAGCCTATTCGCCTCGAGATCTTTGAGTGGCGCCCTCTCGCGTGTGACGTCAGAGAGGGGACTCGGGTGCCGCTCTTCGCGCGCGCGCTCGCTGCGTGAAGGCTACTCGGCGCCACCGGCCAGTCTGTCCTGCTCGAGTTATTGAAACATTAATGGGCAACTTCATAAAACAATTTGTACGGAGTGTTCAACCGAATGCCCAGCGAAATCGAGCGGAGTTGCCGTCAGGAGCGCGTTCAGTGTCGATTGCTCCTGGTGTCGTCTGCTAGCCATCAATGTGTACATCTGCATGTATGGCGACGATTTCTTTTCGCGACTGTTCTATGTCTGTGGCGCACTTAAAATGGCTTTCCGGTCCATTTTCAATCGCTAATTTCAGGGTTTGGGCTTCGGCTATCGTGTCTGCGTTAAAGCTCAATATACGTACACCGCTTGCTGCGCGTGTTCGGTTGCCAAGCCTGCATGCTCCTTCGATTCAATTCCCTTGTTCGGAGTTTTAAGGGGACACTAAAGAGCAAAACGATTTTTCTCATATTAGTAAAGTACTCTTTCACGATACCAAAAACACCACGCTTGCTGCGAGAAGACGCTTAGTAAGCGAGGAAACGCGCAAAAACAAAATGTGGGTGGCGACGCCACCTTGAAGTTTCCGCACCATTCGCCGTGACGTCATATGTTTCGACGGCGCCTACTAGGGGCTACGTACTTCCTAATCGGTAAAAATGAAGTACATTGTCCTCTGAGGGGGCCATAGACTAAGCATACCAAGTTTGGGCTAGTTTTATTGAGCCAATGGCACCAAAATACGATAAATACACTTTGAAACGCGTGACGTCACGCGGGGAGATTTCGGCGCACGATTTAAAAATGAAACTTTGAACTTGATTTTCTCCTCCATTAATAAACCTATGATGGCGAAATTAACGACATTAGTGTTCTCCGAGCACAATTTATCGACCTAAACCGATCCATTGTTTCTCTTTAGTGACCCTTTAAACGCGTGGCAAGTGACGTGTGGTGTCATTGTGTGTGTCACTTCTTCCCCTTGTCCGGCGTCTTTTTGACTGGTTTTTGCCTCAGCGTCATGTACCAACTGACCCGACTTCGACGTTATTGCATTCAAATTCCCCGTTTGCTGAGGAATTTGAATGACATGTGACAATGAAATTTTCCCGTTTGATGAGGAATCTGAGGCTTTCACCTTCAGATATTCAATCTTGTTACGGCGCGGTAAAGAATAGGAATAACCAGCCAAAGGGGCCAAAAGAATGGTGGGAAAGTTTCAGTTTGTAACTACAGGACCTCCTTCTGTACTTATGATGCACTCATCCCTTTGTTTGACTCGAAATAAATGATTATTGATTCTGAAAAAGAGCTATCTTTCTCCTCTTCATGGACATATTCGCCAATGTTTCCTACCGTTTACCAAGCTGTATTATCGGTGGCAAATGAAACACAAACAGCGGAGCGCGTTCCCCAAGCATTAGGAACTGTATAATGCGCGCCGTCCTGTCATCACCATTGACAGGCACGCACACCCGATTAGGCAGCACTGCGCAATCAAAAGCGTGAATCTGGCTCACGAGCGGCAAACCGCAAGAGCGTATCTATCTCTAATCATAAGGGTGCGAACTGTACCACGCGCACCACTTGGAGGCGATAGTATGTGTAACAAGTTTTAATGTGCATCCAACTCGCCCAATCTACGCCAGTCGTCCGCAATAACCCGCTGGTCGATGAAGTTATCAATCTTATTTTGTCGGCAAACGTTTTGTGTAAATGACTACATTTGGGAGTGGAGTGTGAACTTTCGTCCATATCTGTTTACATAACGCTAACTTTTGCGAATAAGCCGTGAAATTGATCGCGCTTCGCTCCAAAGCAGCGTAGACACTCCTCAACTCGCTTGGCGGGATGTTCGCGCTTTCACGTAAGCTATTTTAACGCCATCCAGCCCAGTGAGTGACGCTACGAACTCGGTGGCATGATCCTGACCGCGATGGCTCTGTGTATATAGAAGATACGTTAAATGTTAACGTTTCTTAACCTCCAGTAATGCTAGCAGCCATCTAAAGATCATTACAAGAAAATACAGCTAGTAGTCGAGGAACGCCGTGCGATGCGAGCGAACTATAACGAAAATGCTGCTGTTCTAGCAGAGGACTGTGGGAACCACGCCCACCAGCTATCGCGAGATAGCGCCACGTGCTGCGCAGAGGCGGTGCGCGTGGCAGCCTGCGCGCTGCCCAGGGAGAGGTGCCTTGGCTGCCAGGAAGGACGGATGCTGCCACCCGCGCTGGCCGATTGCTGCTACCGGTGATCATGGTCGCCTCCTCGATGTCTCGTTTCCCTGGACCGACCCCACCGTATGCAGCGTAGCGTGAAATAAATTGTTGTTGTTTGTTGTGAGTTGAAGCCTCCGTCTTCCTTGCTTTAACTACGGACGGGACGCAGCAAGCCCAGTACCCACAGTTGGCGCCCAACGTGGTTTTTGCTCCCGCCCGTAGGGAATAGCACGGTGGACGTAGGTCCAGTCCCTCGTATTGTTCGTTAATTGAGTCTCCGTGTAGCGCACTCTTGTGCGTGTTGTTTTGTGGCACGGGTTATTATTTTTTTTTTTCCTCTTCATGGCGCAGGCAGACGGAAAGCACCTCCGGTCCGGGACGATCGTGCCTACTGGTGGCGAGCAGGATTCTTCGCACGATCAGGCTGACCAGCTGCTGGCACAGCAGCTGAACACATTTCAGCGTGTCGCTGAGTTGTGCAACACGGTCAAGGTCCGCATGGGCGTTTCGGCCCGGCGAACCACAGCTTCTACCTCCGGCCACGCTACCCACGTACACGGGTACGACGACCCGAAATCAGTGGCTGACTTCCTAGAGGAAATAGACAGGTATGTCAGAGCGACCGGTGCCTCGGAAGCGTACGTGATGGCTCGAATACTGCCGTTGGCTTTACGGGATGCCGCAGGACGGTGGTGGAGGCTACAAACGCCTTTCACCACATGGGCAGAATTTGAACAGCGCTTCCGAGAGGAATTTCCGCCCCCTGGGTACGAGCTGGGAGTCCAGCATGAGCTCGAACTGAGAACCCAGCATCCGGACGAAAGTTTGCTCGAGTACGTCCGGACGATGCAGGAACTGCATCGCCGAGCAGCACCGCATGCCTCGGAAAGGGACCAAGTAGCTCGGGTCATTCGACAGTCATCCCAGATTCAGGACATTTCTTTATGGGCGCACATTCGAAACCCTTGAGCACCTCGCACGGGAGGCCCGCGGTGTACAAGACGCCCTGTTAGCTGAGAGCACTTACGTGCCACCGCCAGCGCCGCAATCTGCTCTTGAGCCGTCACTGGCTTGGCGCGCCCCCGTAGCGTGAAGATAGACTTCATGCCTGTACCAGGACACGCGGAATGCGTGGCAGTCACGCACACCACTCTGCCGTCAGCAGTCATGGAGTCCCTCAGCGACTTCACGGGAACGAACCACCAACGGAAGTAGCTATAGAGGCCGTGCTGACACCTCATGCGACCTGACGAGCCCAGGCGCATTCACGGCTATCTCCTCCCGCGCCCTGGACCCCTTCGCACATGAGCAAGGGCGGCGCGGGGCCCCATTGAATACCGTATCAGGGGTAAGCTGTCCCTGGGAGCAAGTGTCCGCGGAGCAGCGTCATAGTGCAGAGCGCTCGCTCCTTACTCGAGCCATACAAGAGTATAGTCGGTCGGACCTCCAGTCCCGACACGCCGGGTTCACAAGTCCTGCGCGAGCCGACTGTGACAGGCGCTCCTGTGATGGGTACTCCGGGGGCCACTCCGCCGAAAGGCGTGATTTCAGTGATAGGTTAACTGGCCAACGCAGACATACGCACGTCGTATGCTACCAGTGCGGTCAAACTGGTCATGTGAGGCGGCAATGCTTTGCGCGCCGTAGCGCGAATGCAGGAGGTTCGGGAAACTGCTTTGGCCGGCGACACTAAACACTGGCGGTGTGTCGCAGCCCACGCCCGTCAATGCCAGGAGCGTGGAACGCAGTCCGGGGCGTGTAATGGAGGAACATCAAGCTGGTGAGTCAGTCATCGTTCCCTCTATTTGCCGCATAACGCAGGTACAGTCTCCAGAACCAACGATGAAAGTTAAAGCGCTTGGCATTACCGTACCTGCTCTTCTTGATACCGGTTCAGGAATCTCGCTAATCGATGACTTGTTGCTGGAGAAGTGTAAAGCTAAAAAAATGGAAGTTTCGTAACACAAATGTTCAATTGCGGGTGGCATCAAACCACGTATCAAGTGCTGAAGGTTGCGTTTGTTTACGGATAAGCTTTAATGGCAAAAGGAAGCGCGAGCGATTTGTTTGTTTGCCTGATTTATCAGTGCCAATGCTTCTCGGCCGAGATTTTCTTGCAGACGAGGGGATCACACTCGACTTTCCTACAAGAGGCTACCGCCTTCACGGACAGTCCGAGACAACACCCTTTGTGGAGAAGATAGACTTCATGGCTCATGCCTGTACCAGGACACGCGGAATGCGTGGCAGTCACGCACACCACTCTGCCGTCAGCAGTCATGGAGTCCCTCAGCGACTTCACGGGAACGAACCACCAACGGAAGTAGCTATAGAGGCCGTGCTGACACCGTTTTCAGGAATGTTTACGGAACGTCCTGGGAAGACCGACGTTCTAGTGCATCGCATCAACACCGGCGACGCCCGGCCATGGCGTTGCAACCCGAGACCGCTGAGCCAGCACAAGCGAGCCGTTCTCGATAACGCCCTGTACGAAATGATCGACACAGGAGCCGTACGACCCTCGGACAGTCCGTGGGCCTTCCATGTGGTATTGACCCCAAAGAAAGATGGTACGGCACGTCTTTGTGCGGACTACCGCAGGCCCAACGCAGTCACGGTGAGAGATTCCTACCCTTTGCCAGCAATATCGAGGATAACTTATGCGCTGGGAAAGGCAAAGTTCTTCACCACTATCGACTTATCTTGTGGGTATCTGCAAATCGAGGTTCACCCTGACGATATCCCGAAAACGGCATTCACATGCCATAGAGGCTTGTTTGAGTTTGTGCGCATGCCCTTTGGTTTTTCCAATCGTCCGAGTTCCTATCAGCGCATGATAGATATGGTCTTGGGTGATGCAAAGTTTAATTATGCACTTCGGTATTTTGATGATGTGACGGTGTTTTCGCGCACGTTTGAAGAGCATCTTGAACACTTGCATACGGTGCTACAGCGCATGTCAGCAGCCGGTCTAACTGTTCATCCCGGAAAGCTGCAGCTCGCTACTAACAAAATCAACCTTCTTGGGTTTGTTGTCGACAACGGCGTACTAAAACCAAACCCAAATAAACTGAAGGCAATTGCAGATTACCCCCCCCCCCCACCCCAGAATACTAAGAGCTTGCAAAGGTTTCTCGGAATGATTGCTTTTTATCGTGACTTCATTTCCCAGTGCGCAGACATGTCCCGACCACTAACTCAGTTGCTGAAGAAAGGCGCGAAATGGCTCTGGAGAGGTGAGCAACAAACACCTTTCAACACTCTTCTGAAAGTGATCACCAGTAACGCCTCCCTTGAGCTGCCAGATCTTAACAAACCTTCTGTGTTACAGACCGACGCCAGCGATTACAGACTTGGCACAGTACTTTTACGGGAATGCACAGCTAGGCGCGCTGAGGCCCGTTGCTTTCCCAACCCACACTCTGACCGGAAGTGAACGAAACTACTCGGTAACAGAAAAGGGGTGCCTGACTATCATTTTCGCATTAAAGAGGTTTGACATGTTTTTGGACGGGCCTCAGTTTGTCATTCAGACTCATCACCAAGCACTCTCTTGGCTGAAACGATTGCCTAATCCCTCGGGACGATTGGCCCGATGGGCGCTTACCTTGCAGCGCTACGACTATGTAATTAAGTACAAGAAGGGTAGCACTAACACAGTTGCTGACGCACTTTCATGTGCACCTTTGTCTATTGAACCCCAGGTCGAGCCGGAAACAGTGTGTGCGGTTACGACACCAGCTGTGACAATGCAGTCACGTTGGGGTACTTTGGTGAGTAAACAGGAGCTCCTTGCAGCACAGCAGGGCGATGGCCTTTGTCGTAAGTGTCAGAAAATCTAGCGGCTCCTGATCCAACTCACACCGGAAGTGACGAGGAGACCGACTGCTACCTGCTCGGAGAAGGGGGCCTCTTGTTCCGGTACTTTCCTCAGGTTGATGATGGTATAGTGTGGAGTCACCGTTTCGAGTTGTCATTCCTCGCAAATTATTCATAAAGTACTACCATGAAAGTGCTTTAGCTAGTCACTCTTCAGAGCAGAAGACTTACGAGAAGCTGTGTCGTACTGTAACCTGGCCAGGGTTGAAACAGGATGTACTACGCTACGCGCGTTCCTGTTCAGTTTGTCAAAAGGCGAAACCACGTGGGGGTTTACCGTTAGGAACAATGCAGTCAGTTGAGAGTACATCGCCATGGCAAATTGTTGCATGTGACGCAATGGGCCCGTTTCCGATGAGTCCGCGGCGAAACCAGTACCTGCTTGTGGTGACTGACCATTTCACGAAATGGGTTGAATCGTTTCCTTTGCGCAAGCTCACTTCGCAGGAAGTATGGGACTGCCTTCTCGAAACCTTCACGAGATTCGGATTCCTGGCCCAGCTGATCACGGACAAGGCGACCTACTTCACCAGCAAGGTGTTCACGGATTCCTGTGACGCCCTGGGAATTTGTCACAAGCGCACGTCTGTGTATCACCCACAAGCGAACATCACGGAAAGGGTAAATCGAAATCTTAAATCGATGCTTGTCGCGCATACTGAGCGTCATAAAGACTGGGATCTGAAACTGGCAGAAATAGCGTTCGCAACTAGGAACTACCGTGAATCGATCAACCGGTTTCACTCCTGCTCAACCTAACCTTGGCAAAGAATTGAGCTTTCCGCAGGACAGTGTTCTGACATGTGCAAGCGCTTCTTCAAGGCCGTATTCAAAGTTTGCAGGGGACCTGAGACAGAGGCTGACCGACGCGGTACAAGCCAGATAGCACCTCGACGTGTCCCGAATGGAACAGGCAGGACAGTATGACAAGCGTCGACAAAACGTTAGCTTTGAGGTTGGGGACTTGGTGTTGAAGCGGACACACCCGCTCAGCGACGCCTCGAAAGATTTTGCCGCTTCCTTAGCTAACAGGTGGGACGGACCATATACAATCACCCAGAAATCCAGGCTTTCGTACATGCTGAAAGATTGCTTAACTAATCAAGCGTGTGGCCCTATTCATGTCTCAGATCTGAAACCATTTTATGCACGGCAAGACGCAGCAGCTGGTGATCCAAATGTGCCTCACCAGGGTTCGGCCACCCAGTCACCCACACCACCAAGCAAGTGGTACAACCTGCGTCCCCGGTGACGGACAAGAGGGGTTTGCGAAAATGACTCATTCCCTGTACCTGTACTTGTACCTTTTCCAGTTCCGTTTTTCCACGAACTTTGGAGGGAGGAGGAAGCATTCGTAGGCCTTCCCAAAGTACTCTAATGTCCCGTTCGCCTTGTTATGAGTTGAATGCACATACTTTTGTTGGTGGCGAGAAGAAAATGTTTACTGGTTTTCATTGTCCTCGCTATGCTTTAGGGTCCCTGCAGCCGGACCTTCCGGACCATCCTCCGGTCTCCACCACGTCATTTTGAGGGGGGGGGGGACGTGTGGGAACCACGCCCACCGGCTATCGCGAGATAGCGCCACGTGCTGCGCAGAGGCGGTGCGCGTGGCCCAGCTGCACGGCTTAAAAGGGGCAGCCTGCGCGTTGCCCACGGAGAGGTGCCTTGGCTGCCAGGAAGGACTGATGCTGCCACCCGCGCTGGGCGATTGCTGCTACCGGTGATCATGGTCGCCGCCTCGATGTCTCGTGTCCCTGGACCGACCCCGCCGTATGCAGCGTAGCGTGAAATAAATTGTAGTTGTTTGTTGTGAGTTGAAGCCTCCGTCTTCCTTGCTTTAACTACGGACGGGACGCAGCAAGCCCAGTACCCACAAGACAAAAGCCGAATCCCCGCCTTTGCGTCACCGGAGCGCCGTTCGCAGCGCCGCCATCGGTGGCGCACGAGGCGAACAGCCTTTGGAAGTTTCGTATTTTTCGATTTTTCGAAGTTTAGTCGAATTAAATAGAAATTGGTTTCGTTCCCATTTTTCTCAAATATGTTAAATGGGTGGTGCCACCATGTTTGTGGCTTGCGCTTTCTTTGCTCTAAGCGTTTCCTATAGCTCCAGGAAGCATGATGCACGCACCAAGATTCATGTATTCTCGCTAAATAATTTAATATCGCCTTTTGATGTGGACAACTTTAGGTTTCTGGGCGCCGAGGTTGGGCAGTGACGTAGAAGTGTAGGAGGCTTGATCACGTGACCACACAAGGCTGTGACGCACTTAGCCAGGAAGCGATCGAAACTCGGCGAGTGATGTAGCAACCGATGCTTTGCCGGTACTATAGCGAACTAGAATATATTCTAGTTCACTACAGCCGGTACGTACGTTGCAGAGGTGGCGGAGGTCCGGAGGTCACTCACTTCACTACAGCAGATCTGGTGTGACGTCACTACAACTTTCGTTGCTTTTCCTATACAGCTACGTCAGAGTTGGCGCGCTAGCGATGGCTTTCGGTCGGGAGATTGCGCATTTAGGTACACTTTGGAAGTGAATTAAAATATATTCTAAACGTTTGCTGTGTCCGACCCTTCGTGTGGAGTGTCCTTGAATACAGAGGAAATCCACAACAGGCAATATAAATTGTTCCGGGCCCATTTTTCTCAAAAATGGTAAGCCTTATTATAAGCCTTTGGAAGTTGCGTATTTTTCGAAGTTTAGCCGAATTCGGGATGCGCGGCTTTCTCTTCGGTCTCTATTTCTCTTCTCATTCCTTATCTTTTACTCTTTGCTCTCTCCCCTCCTCCTTTCCCTCCTCCTCACAATCACATCTCTCCTCCTGACGCTCACCTCCCTTTCCCACCCCTTGCTACACTACACTATACAATGCTCTGCTAGCTTGCCTGTATAGCCGAGTATTTAGGACGATCGCTAGCAGTATACTATGCGAGGATACGCGACACTCTGCTAGCGTGCTTGGTTAGCCTAAAATACCTTTCCTCTGCATTTTAGGCTAACCAAGCACGCTAGCAGAGTGTCGCGTAGCCTCGTTTCTTCAGTTAACTGTCGTCTCTGCGATGTACCAGAGACAGTAGAACACTGTTTTATTAGCTGCAAAGATGCCATTCTATTTTGGGACATCCTTCAACGAACTGTTCAAAAATATTTTAACATTAACTCGCATACTATACGTTACCTTCTCCCAACGTCTCTTGATGAAGTGCCCTTTGACATGTTTTTCCTTATGGGACTGCACAGTCTGTGGAAAACGCGCATGCAAGACCGTAATGCAGAACTAACCACTGCTTCAAGTATGCATTTCATGCGTATGGCTCTCCATCTAAAGGACATTTACGAAGAACTTGACATCACACCAGACTGGCACCCCATCTTGATGAGGTGTTCATCCTTACCAGCCTCCACGTGTAACAAGCTTTGAAGAGTGACTTTTCCTGCTTCTCTGGACTTGCACAGTATATATGCATGTAAGCTTTTGAATGCTTGTGCAGTGCTTGTGCGATTATTGTCGCTAAGTGAATGCATCACTACGTCATAGCGTTTGTGATAATTTCAAATACGCATTATAATAAATACCATGAAAGAAAAAAAAAAAAGTGCTTGGTTAGCCTAGTAGCTAGGATGCTCGCCTTCGGATCGAGGGGACGCGGGTTCGAATCCCGCCTCATGGAGAATTTTTTTTTAGCGGCAATACAATTTCTCTCTCTCTTTCTTTCCATCTTTCGTTCCAACTCTCCCCTCCTCCTTTTCTCAACCTCACCACCACTTCTCCTCTCGCGCATTTCCCTTTTCCACGCCCTTGCTACACTATACTATACGAGGCTATGCTGTGATGTGCTGTGCTAGCGTGTCTGGATAGCATAGTGGTTAGGACGCTCGTCTTAGGATCGAGGGGACGCTGGTTCGAATCCCGCCTTGTGAGGAATTTTTTTTGGGCAAGACCTTTTTCTTTATATATTTCGTTCCGTCTCTGTTTCTCTCTTTCTCCCTCTCTCTGTACTCGTTTTCAGAGTTATTACAGGCCACGCCGTAGCGGCGAGTAGTGGGTATTGCCCAAATTGTGTGGCACATGCCCGTTCATGATGATGATAGCTTTCGGGCATGGTCACACAATCCACACACTTTACACTGATCTGGAACAGCTTCGATGTTAAAGAGTTCAGGGCCTTATCACCCCCGATAAGGCTCAACTTTTGTGTGACGTCACACCTTGTAGCGACGGGCCTGCTATGCGCTCCTTCCGAGCTTAAGTTCTCCCGATGCGTTGGCTTCACCGCAATAGATGCCCTAAACCCGTCGAAAAAGTTGAGGCCCTTATCACCCCCGATAAGGCTCAACTTTTGTCTGACGTCACACCTTGCAGCGACGGGCCAGCTATGCGCTCCTTCCGAGCTTAAGTTCTCCCGATGCGTTGGCTTCACCGCAATAGATGCCCTAAACCCGTCGAAAAAGTTGAGGCCCTTATCACCCCCGATAAGGCTCAACTTTTGTCTGACGTCACACCTTGCAGCGACGGGCCAGCTATGCACTCCTTCCGAGCTTAAGTTCTCCCGATGCGTTGGCTTCACCGCAATAGATGCCCTAAACCCGTCGAAAAAGTTGAGGCCCTTATCACCCCCGATAAGGCTCAACTTTTGTCTGACGTCACACCTTGCAGCGACGGGCCTGCTATGCACTCCTTCCGAGCTAAAGTTCTCCCGGTGCGTTGGCTTCACAGCAATAGATGCCCTAAACCCGTCGAAAAAGTTGAGGCCCTTATCACCCCCGATAAGGCTCAACTTTTGTCTGACGTCACACCTTGCAGCGACGGGCCAGCTATGCGCTCCTTCCGAGCTTAAGTTCTCCCGATGCGTTGGCTTCACCGCAATAGATGCCCTAAACCCGTCGAAAAAGTTGAGGCCCTTATCACCCCCGATAAGGCTCAACTTTTGTCTGACGTCACACCTTGCAGCGACGGGCCTGCTATGCGCTCCTTCCGAGCTAAAGTTCTCCCGGTGCGTTGGCTTCACCGCAATAGATGCCCTAAACACGTCGAAAAAGTTGAGGCCCTTATCACCCCCGATAAGGCTCAACTTTTGTCTGACGTCACACCTTGCAGCGACGGGCCTGCTATGCGCTCCTTCCGAGCTAAAGTTCTCCCGGTGCGTTGGCTTCACAGCAATAGATGCCCTAAACACGTCGAAAAAGTTGAGGCCCTTATCACCCCCGATAAGGCTCAACTTTTGTCTGACGTCACACCTTGCAGCGACGGGCCAGCTATGCGCTCCTTCCGAGCTTAAGTTCTCCCGATGCGTTGGCTTCACCGCAATAGATGCCCTAAACCCGTCGAAAAAGTTGAGGCCCTTATCACCCCCGATAAGGCTCAACTTTTGTCTGACGTCACACCTTGCAGCGACGGGCCTGCTATGCGCTCCTTCCGAGCTAAAGTTCTCCCGGTGCGTTGGCTTCACCGCAATAGATGCCCTAAACACGTCGAAAAAGTTGAGGCCCTTATCACCCCCGATAAGGCTCAACTTTTGTCTGACGTCACACCTTGCAGCGACGGGCCTGCTATGCGCTCCTTCCGAGCTAAAGTTCTCCCGGTGCGTTGGCTTCACCGCAATAGATGCCCTAAACACGTCGAAAAAGTTGAGGCCCTTATCACCCCCGATAAGGCTCAACTTTTGTCTGACGTCACACCTTGCAGCGACGGGCCTGCTATGCGCTCCTTCCGAGCTAAAGTTCTCCCGGTGCGTTGGCTTCACAGCAATAGATGCCCTAAACACGTCGAAAAAGTTGAGGCCCTTATCACCCCCGATAAGGCTCAACTTTTGTCTGACGTCACACCTTGCAGCGACGGGCCTGCTATGCGCTCCTTCCGAGCTAAAGTTCTCCCGGTGCGTTGGCTTCACCGCAATAGATGCCCTAAACCCGTCGAAAAAGTTGAGGCCCTTATCACCCCCGATAAGGCTCAACTTTTGTCTGACGTCACACCTTGCAGCGACGGGCCTGCTATGCACTCCTTCCGAGCTTAAGTTCTCCCGATGCGTTGGCTTCACCGCAATAGATGCCCTAAACCCGTCGAAAAAGTTGAGGCCCTTATCACCCCCGATAAGGCTCAACTTTTGTCTGACGTCACACCTTGCAGCGACGGGCCTGCTATGCGCTCCTTCCGAGCTTAAGTTCTCCCGATGCGTTGGCTTCACAGCAATAGATGCCCTAAACACGTCGAAAAAGTTGAGGCCCTTATCACCCCCGATAAGGCTCAACTTTTGTCTGACGTCACACCTTGCAGCGACGGGCCTGCTATGCACTCCTTCCGAGCTAAAGTTCTCCCGGTGCGTTGGCTTCACAGCAATAGATGCCCTAAACACGTCGAAAAAGTTGAGGCCCTTATCACCCCCGATAAGGCTCAACTTTTGTCTGACGTCACACCTTGCAGCGACGGGCCTGCTATGCGCTCCTTCCGAGCTTAAGTTCTCCCGATGCGTTGGCTTCACAGCAATAGATGCCCTAAACACGTCGAAAAAGTTGAGGCCCTTATCACCCCCGATAAGGCTCAACTTTTGTCTGACGTCACACCTTGCAGCGACGGGCCTGCTATGCACTCCTTCCGAGCTAAAGTTCTCCCGGTGCGTTGGCTTCACAGCAATAGATGCCCTAAACACGTCGAAAAAGTTGAGGCCCTTATCACCCCCGATAAGGCTCAACTTTTGTGTGACGTCACACCTTGCAGCGACGGGCCTGCTATGCACTCCTTCCGAGCTAAAGTTCTCCCGGTGCGTTGGCTTCACAGCAATAGATGCCCTAAACACGTCGAAAAAGTTGAGGCCCTTATCACCCCCGATAAGGCTCAACTTTTGTCTGACGTCACACCTTGCAGCGACGGGCCAGCTATGCGCTCCTTCCGAGCTTAAGTTCTCCCGATGCGTTGGCTTCACCGCAATAGATGCCCTAAACCCGTCGAAAAAGTTGAGGCCCTTATCACCCCCGATAAGGCTCAACTTTTGTCTGACGTCACACCTTGCAGCGACGGGCCTGCTATGCACTCCTTCCGAGCTAAAGTTCTCCCGGTGCGTTGGCTTCACAGCAATAGATGCCCTAAACACGTCGAAAAAGTTGAGGCCCTTATCACCCCCGATAAGGCTCAACTTTTGTGTGACGTCACACCTTGCAGCGACGGGCCTGCTATGCACTCCTTCCGAGCTAAAGTTCTCCCGGTGCGTTGGCTTCACAGCAATAGATGCCCTAAACACGTCGAAAAAGTTGAGGCCCTTATCACCCCCGATAAGGCTCAACTTTTGTCTGACGTCACACCTTGCAGCGACGGGCCTGCTATGCACTCCTTCCGAGCTAAAGTTCTCCCGGTGCGTTGGCTTCACAGCAATAGATGCCCTAAACACGTCGAAAAAGTTGAGGCCCTTATCACCCCCGATAAGGCTCAACTTTTGTCTGACGTCACACCTTGCAGCGACGGGCCTGCTATGCACTCCTTCCGAGCTAAAGTTCTCCCGGTGCGTTGGCTTCACAGCAATAGATGCCCTAAACACGTCGAAAAAGTTGAGGCCCTTATCACCCCCGATAAGGCTCAACTTTTGTGTGACGTCACACCTTGCAGCGACGGGCCTGCTATGCACTCCTTCCGAGCTAAAGTTCTCCCGGTGCGTTGGCTTCACAGCAATAGATGCCCTAAACCCGTCGAAAAAGTTGAGGCCCTTATCACCCCCGATAAGGCTCAACTTTTGTCTGACGTCACACCTTGCAGCGACGGGCCTGCTATGCACTCCTTCCGAGCTAAAGTTCTCCCGGTGCGTTGGCTTCACAGCAATAGATGCCCTAAACACGTCGAAAAAGTTGAGGCCCTTATCACCCCCGATAAGGCTCAACTTTTGTGTGACGTCACACCTTGCAGCGACGGGCCTGCTATGCGCTCCTTCCGAGCTAAAGTTCTCCCGGTGCGTTGGCTTCACAGCAATAGATGCCCTAAACACGTCGAAAAAGTTGAGGCCCTTATCACCCCCGATAAGGCTCAACTTTTGTCTGACGTCACACCTTGCAGCGACGGGCCTGCTATGCGCTCCTTCCGAGCTAAAGTTCTCCCGGTGCGTTGGCTTCACAGCAATAGATGCCCTAAACACGTCGAAAAAGTTGAGGCCCTTATCACCCCCGATAAGGCTCAACTTTTGTCTGACGTCACACCTTGCAGCGACGGGCCTGCTATGCGCTCCTTCCGAGCTAAAGTTCTCCCGGTGCGTTGGCTTCACAGCAATAGATGCCCTAAACACGTCGAAAAAGTTGAGGCCCTTATCACCCCCGATAAGGCTCAACTTTTGTGTGACGTCACACCTTGCAGCGACGGGCCTGCTATGCGCTCCTTCCGAGCTAAAGTTCTCCCGGTGCGTTGGCTTCACAGCAATAGATGCCCTAAACACGTCGAAAAAGTTGAGGCCCTTATCACCCCCGATAAGGCTCAACTTTTGTCTGACGTCACACCTTGCAGCGACGGGCCTGCTATGCGCTCCTTCCGAGCTAAAGTTCTCCCGGTGCGTTGGCTTCACCGCAATAGATGGCCAAAAGCAGTCTAACCTTTTTGACGTGACTAATAAAGATTGATTCATTGACTGATTGATTGATTGATTGATTGATTGAAAAAGTTGAGGCCCTTATCACTCACGATAAGGCCCAACGAAGAAAAAAAAATACCTTGCTGCACTGGGTTTTGAACCTAGTCCCTCACGCTCCCGAAGACGAGTGTCTTACCCACCGAGCTAAGTGCCAGATATTTCTTGCCCCGAATGTATCGGAACCACATGAATGCGTCCAACCAATAAAGAAAAAAATTACATCGCAGTACTGGGATTTGAACCTAGTCTCTCACGCTCCGAAGACGAGCGCCTTAGCCATTGAGCTAAGTGCCAGATATTTCTTGCCCCGAATGCATCTGAACCACATGAATGCGTCCAACCAATAAAGAAAAAAAAATAGATCGCAGTACTGGGATTTGAACTTAGTCCCTCACGCTCCGAAGACGAGCGCCTTAGCCATTGAGCTAAGTGCCAGATATTTCTTGCCCCGAATGCATTTGAACCACATGAATGCGTCCTACCAATAAAAGTGGGACAGCTGAACTTCGTCTTGCGACAAGGCCGGCCGCAGGCCACACGGAGCTGAAAGAACGAGGCTTAGGCAAATCCATCTACTACCCATCGTTCCCATGGCGGCTTAAGTTTCGTGCATTGCAGCTCCCATAGACACTAGTGCCAGATTTCCCTCTCCCTCTATGTTTGGATTGGAGTAGAGGGTACGAAGTGTATACGCACAAGCGCTAAGGCATAAGGTAATCAGTTGCAGGGGGTGCTGCACACACCCCCTGTTTACGAATTGCTCATCTCTAGCGTATACAATTACGAAACTGTGTGCCCAGAGTGGCCTCCGAGATCGGCTCCGGCTGCCGGAGCTCATCTCGGAGGCCACGTCCAGAATAACGGCGCATTAGCGAAACCTCCCGTTGCCGCAGTCACATGCGGAAGAATCGTATGACCTGAGTGGTGAACGTGACGTTCCCGGAGGGGAGGATCATTACATCGGCCGAGAAGAAAAAGATCAAGATGGCTTTCACCTTCGAGTCGCCTTAGGCGAATGCAAAGGGACCCTGTGAGTTTTAAGTGCGGCAGGCCCATCGTCAAGGTTAATCCCAAACTCATAGTGGGTAGGCTCATCGCTTCACTTTATATTCTCGCATTCCAATACGAACTTGGTGCTGCAGTATTTTTAATCTTTTGTGTTTTTCGAAGACCTACCTTGTTGATTTGATGTTTCCGTCATTTAAAGTGACAAAAAAAAGAAAGC
The DNA here is from genome assembly GCF_013339695.2 of Rhipicephalus sanguineus. Taxonomy (NCBI): domain Eukaryota; kingdom Metazoa; phylum Arthropoda; class Arachnida; order Ixodida; family Ixodidae; genus Rhipicephalus; species Rhipicephalus sanguineus. Next base: position 135,371,193 of record NC_051182.1, on the reverse strand, counting down.
ACGGCCTCCGAGATCTTGTCCTGCAGTTGCACGCCTCGGAGGTGATGAAACACACACACACACACACACACACACACACACACACACACACACACACACACACACACCACTGAAGATCGCTACCATCGCTAAGGTGATGTCCGAGGATGAAACGAGTCACAAATTTGGTTTATCCATTTATTTGGCGTCCCAAAAGGTCACACACAGCTATCAACACTTCAGCGCATGCCACTCAGTGACGTGTCTGTTGTAAAAAAAAAATAAATCTAGGTGTCAGCGTGACAAATGCAGTAGGCGAGTTCATTTTGAGAGCAACAGAGTTTCACTAAAGGAGGTGGGGACGAGGCATATGAGGCTACTCCTGACGTCACAATGACGTCAAGGTTTCCGCAATATCTTAACCTTTTCTCTCATTCACGATACTCTCAGGAACCTTGTTAAGTTTCTAGTAGCAGGATGTAGTGCACTCATCGTTATCCTAGCTAAGCTTTTAACTATTTGTAGCCTCAGCCAAATGACTTCCGCGGTCTGTGACGTCACGAATGACTGTGCGGTACTCTCCAAGGCACCCGCATAATGTGAAGACCCTCCTGACTCCTTACTCATTACGTTATGGGCCGCTATTTCGAGGACACACTCCTGGCAAATATGTCAGTGCCTCCTAGCTCTCCCGTGAACACTACCATGCCTGCCTCTCCTGGTAATCAAGTGGCGGACTTGGCTGTTATATTCCTTAAAAAGGGTCACATCTCTTTGCTGTGTATAGTTAGTGCAACAACGTCCGGTGCATGGTTAAAGCTAGACGCGTACCATTTCTAGAAACGCACCTATCTGAATATTAGGTGTGCCGAAAGGCATTTCAAATTCGTCCTACTCAGCTACCTATAGGTCAGATTTTTGCACGCTCGCGCCCACGTTTACAGAAAGCACGCGTAATCCCTGACCCCAGTTACCACTTGTTGGTGCAGCCCGCGTAGGGGGTGCGAGTTTGGTTAACGTCCCAGCTTAGTGCGTGCAATGGCTGGAAGCTTTCGAAGTGGACAGGCATGGGCGTGCGCACAGGAAGTTGGGGGGGGGGGGGGGCAGCCCCTCCCCCTCTAGTTCTTTAAGGGACAGTCATGTCTTCCCCATGCATTTACCTATTAAGGCTTGTCCCCTCATTGCTTAAGGTCAAGGTTAGGGTCACGCAAGTTTTTGACAATAATGGCAGCTGTGGACACCTCCGAATGTTGCATTCCAGGAACTGTTCACTCACCACCCCTACTGCCGGAAAGGCAGGCCGCTGTGAGAAACACATCGTTGCGCCATTTTCATTTTTGTCTCCATGGCAATGCTTGTGTTCTTTTCGATTCAACTAATTGGCCCCAACCCACTAATGAAGGACCCTGGGCACGCCGATGTAGACAGGACGGACGTTGTTCTGGTCGTCAGCTCCTCCTGACACGCATCCCCATTCAAATACGGCTGCCCCCTGCAAGCGTTCAATGTTCTGGTCTGTACTCTTGGTTAAGTGCGCCATCCTGCCCCTTCAAACTTGGGGTGAAGCGATATGTCCTGCCTACGGTAAAATTGTCTAGCCGTCTGTCTGTCTTTCTTTTTAGCGGGTCTACAACACCCACACGCACGCAGTGGTTTCTGGCTCCAAGCGGTACTCTGAAATCGTCTTGACTAAGATATCTTTCCTTTGGGTAGAAGAAAAAGAATTTCCCTGAACTACAAAACCGTCCTTTGAGGAGCACACGTGCACTGTGTGTTCTGGAGTCACAAACGTTACTGAATCCATGCAACGAAAAACACGTTCACACGCGTTTCCTTAGAACAGTCGTGGCACAAAGTAACGCGACTAAGCTGCCTCAAACGGTGAGTTTTTGAAGTAATCGCACATGGTGATTCATACGAGAGAAACCAGATTTGAGACGTAACTTATCTCACTGCAAAAAAAAAAAAAAATAAAGTCTGGCGTTTCAAGACTCTTGGGTCACATATGTGGCTCACATCTTCAACCATCTATTAGGGTACCTCACACACTCACTCTTTCAGTCTGCAACATGGATTCGTGAAAACGTCTGGCATCATCAAGATGTTCATTTTACCAGTGCAAAAAAGGACAGTATAAAGAAAGGAAAGCTACAGGACAAACGCTGGGTCAACGCTTGTCCTAGCTTCTCTTCCTTTGTTCTGTCATTTTTTTTATGCTGCTAAAATGAATGTATACCAGCTAGCCCGCATCTCGTAGCTTCTACAGTTCATCACGAAGATGCATCGATGGCCCCCTATCGCATTCCACAAACACGCGGCAGTTCGTGCCAACAGAACACATCTTCTGCAGTCCATGGCGGTTTCCTGGAAACAAGGAAAACCGAGTTCGTTTCCAAGTTGCTTCAAATACGGGAGAGTGAAGAGAAAAAAAACAAACGGTTGTTCGTTTGCCTCTCATAATCCAGCGATTCGGAATCGCTCTCAGAAGCTGCAGCACACATCACACACACGCACAACGATCACGCGCCACACGCGAGACGACGAGAAGCAACTCTTCTTCAAGACGTGTCTCTCGGGTCTTCTGCCTGGCCCCTCCGAAGCACGACGACCTCGACCTCTACAGCCTTGAGTCGGCCACTTCTCCGGGGTCCTCGAAAGCGACCCGTCTCTGCTCGACAGCCCTGAGCAGCTTCTTCCGAGGTCCCAGGGGCACGCCCATGGTCTTGAGGTCTTCCTCGCCCAGGAGCGTCAGGGCGTCCAGGTCTACCTTCTCTCTCGAGAAGAGATCCACGTACTCGGCCAGTCCGTGGGCCGCCAGGAACACCACGATCGCCGGGGGCGTCCCGTTGCCCTCTTCCTCTTCGTCCTCTTCGTCTTCCTCGTAGTACACGTCTTCGACGTCTTCCCAGGGCAGGACGCTCTGCCTCTGGGCCAGGCTGCCTGCCGAGCCGATGGAGTCGACGACGCTGCCGCAGGGCAAGGCGATGCTGCCTGCCTCTTCATCGTCGATGCGGCACGACGGCAGGGACAGAAGCGTGCCCGAGATGGAATTTCGGAACGCGACGCTGCCGAAGCCCGGACGTTCGAACATGCTCGAACCCGTGGTCGGCTCGTCCTCTCCAAGCCCGGAGTCCGGGTGTACGACGCCCAGGTCCGGTTCGCTGATGGCACGCGAGAGGTCGCCCGGTGCCGAACCGTCCTTGAGGAAGTCCGGAAGACCGGGTCGCGAGGCCGGGGAGAGCAGGGGCTCCTCGGCCGTGCCCTTGGGCACGAAGACGACCTCGGCGTCCCGCTGGAGGCCCGTCAGCGACCGGATAGACTTCTTGCCGTCATTGTCCAGGGTCCGAACCTGCGTCAATATGAGTTACACGTCGGCAGAGTCGTTTTAAGCACCACGAAAAGAAACAAGAACGAACTCAAAGCACACGTGCTTCACAGTCACCTGTATTACGCATTGCTCATTTACATTACCAGGTTTATTCTGTCCATGACGCGCGTAAAAAGCCGTGTGATCTGTTCGACGAACAAGACATCAAACAAGCTTCGAAAAATGTTTCCAACAGTGTGCAGTCGTGAGAGTATGATAGGGAACACTAAGGTCGTGTTTAATCAACAGTTACTTTTAACGTACCAATATGGATGTAGCATATAGTATTGCATGACATACCTTTCCGCTTGGGAGTGTTATGAACACTTTTGCGCTTGTCAACTACGTTTAGCCACTGTTACCTTTAAAGAGTACTTTCTGTGTTCCCTCAAACATTGCTCAAAACTGTACGCCGCGTGAATTACGTATCAGAGGCAAAACCGGCCATGCTTTGTATGTCCAGTTTATATTGTATGCTTCATCACTGAACGGCAGCGAATTCACACACAAACAAAGAATACACAGCGCTTAGTCACGAATGATTCAGTAATGAGTCATCACTGTATATTCGTGGTCCTCCTTTGTCTGTGTGTGTGCCTCCTGTTCAATCATGAGGTTCAACCAACTAGCCCTAGTTTCAGTATGGTCATTGTGTGCATCCGGAAATCTTCCAACCCGGCAAGTTATACCAACCTTTCGGATGGTACTTGGCCAATGTATGAGGCCCTGGTTTGGAGGGGGGGGGGGGCTCTTGTACAAGTTATGTACTCCTTTGTGTACAGAACTTGTACACGAAGGTATAACTGTAATTCAGAACGCCAAAGCAGGCCAATATGAATACATATCGTCTTGACACCTGCCTCAAAAAACGACACAGTATCAGAAGGTTTACACAACTGTCAAACACACTGCCATGATAGAAATTAAATTATCTTTTTCCTACCGGAAAATTACAGAAATGGGGGTTATGCTGACTTGGGTTTTTCTTTCAGCATATATAGTGTATTTGATGTTACGGAAAAAAAACCAAGTCATCACGGTAGTGTCTCTCACAATTCGTGTAAAGCTTTTGATACTGTATCGGTTTTTAGAGGCACGTGTCAGGATGATGTGCATTCATATCAGCCTGCTTTGGCTTCCTGAATTACAGTTGAAGTTTGCGCCCGTCCTATGTACTTACCTTTCTTCGTCCGCGTTTTTTTCGAGCATTACTGCTATGTGTGTTCAATGTAGGCCAATACTTCTGCCAATGTTTGCCACACATGTGCCAATATCGGCCCAATGCCGGCGGGCCGCCTGAGAAGTCTCCTTCGTGCCCTGCCCAACGTTGTACTTGAAGAAAGGAATGGTTCTAGATAGCAAACCAACGGCACATTTACAATAGTCACAGGCCGCGTTGGGTGAACGCGCAGCGCCTGCGTAGTTAGTAAACACGTGCCTTGTTGAATTCTCCGGGGTCGGTGTTCTGCTTCCGCAGGTGCACCTTCTTGGAGACGGCGCCGAGGCCCTTGCGACTCGAGACGGTGGTCGAGGTACCCGTGCTGACCATGTCCGAAAACTTGGGCGCCCGCGTCGGCTGTAGGGTGCCCCGACCGTCGCCCACGTGCAACGGGATGAGCGCGCTGTGCACGCCGTTGTTGGCCTCGACGAGCAGCTCCACCTGCATCAAAGTGTTTCATTGATTGATTGATTGATTGATTGATTGATTGATTGATTGATTGATTGATTGATTGACTGATTGAATGATTGATTGATTGACTGATTGCTTGTGACCAACTTTCTTTGCGCAAAACTGCAGAACCTCCGGGTCACGGCGAGAAAAGCTGCACAGAACATCAGAGCAAAGAAAGTTGGCCATGTTTAGCTTTGCCAGGCTTTCTTTAAAATTGATTGACTGAGTTAGTGATTACGATGAACTTTGTTTGTGCAAGTCTACAGAATGTACCGGACACAGCGAGAAGAAGCTAGAACATCAGCGCAAAGAAAGTTATCCTGTTAACTGACTAGCCCATTGTCAGCTCTCCTTTGCTTGCTTGCTTGCTTGATTGATTGATTGATTGATTGATTGATTGATTGATTGATTATGATTATGGCTGTGGACATAAGCGGATATCAGAGTCTACCAAGAAAAAACGCATCCTCTGGTCTTCCCTCTAGTCATTTGCCCCTTTACAAACACGCAATTGTTATGTACCATTGGCAAACACATGACTATACAGTTAATTAACCTCTGAAGCGGCAGAACGGAGTGCGCGCCCTGATGTCGGAATCCGCAGTTAAAACGCGCGTGCCTCCGCTGTGTCATGAGCTCTCGCTGTTTCTTGCGCACTTTACCGCCGCGTTCAGCTCTTCCCGAAGCTTAACCTAACTTCTGGAGTTGTACGTGCGAAAACCCCGATATGATTATCAGGCACACCGTAGTGGAGGCCTCCGGGAATTTTGGCCACCTTGAGCCCTTTAACGTGCACCTGAATCTAAGTACACGGGCCTCTGGCATTTCGCCTCCGTCGAAGTGCGACCGCGGCCGCTTGGTTCCAACCCGCGACCTTCGGGTCAGAAATCGTGCACCGTAACCACTGCACCAGTTCGGCGGCTTCACGAGCTCAATAAATGTGCAGCTTAATCTGCGTCATCGGCAAACACCAGTTCCAAGAACAACGACGGTAATCTGGCGACCGAGACAGCAAGGCGGAGTGCGTTCTCCCATCTGAGAGTCAACTGTTAAAGCGGAAAGTTCTCTTTTTTGTCAGTGTTTGCACGCCCAGCCTCTTTCGTGATGCGTACTTACCAAGTGGCTCCTCTTTCTGTCGTCCTAGATGCCTCACCTGTGCCATGCGTTTCCGCTGCTTCTCCAGCATCTTGTCGTCCCTCTCGGCTTTCTTGGCCGCCTTGCGGGTGAGCTTCTGGTAGCCCTTGCGCCGCTTGTCCGCGTCCCGTAGCGCCTTCTCCTTCAGCCGCTGTACCAGCTTCTTGTTCAGGGCGCTCTGCTTGGACACCGCCTGGTCCAGGAACCGCAACACCTGCGTACCGATGCACCGGGGCACAGTTTAGAGACATCGCCCTTTTGACACGCAGACATTGGTCAGCAAAAACTGCGGAGCCCATATTAAAGGGACACTAAAGCGAAAACCGATGTTTCTCGTATTAGTCAATTACTGTTTCGCAAAACCAAAATCCCAATGCTTGCTGCGAGAAGGCGCTTGGTAAGCTAGAAAACGTTCGAAAAGAAAATGCGGGTGGCGACGCCGCCTCGCGCTTCCCGCACCTAACCGTGACGTCATAAATTTTAAGGAGGTCTACCAGGGCCTATGTAGTTCCGAATCGGCAAAAATGACGCATATTATCCTTTGAGGGGGCCATAGACTTAACATAACAAGTTTCGGGAAATTTCGTGGAGCCGATGTCGCCAAAATACGAAAAGCACACTTTGAAATCCGTGACGTCAGGCAGGGAGATTTAGACGCGAAATTTTAAAATGAGACTGTGGCCTTGATCCTTTCCTCTGTTATTAAAGCCATATATTGGTGAAATTAACGACACTAAAGTTTCCACAGTAATATTTGTGAATCTAAAACGATTCATTGTTTCACTTTAGTGCTCCGGCCTTTAAACAGAAGAGGAGGACTCTGAGAACTGATTCTGCTCGTCTGGTCACCAGCTTACCAGAGGCTTAAAGTTCATTCGCACCTGCGACTTGCACCGGTCACAAGACCGCTTGCGACTGGCGACCAAAAAGTGACTCAAGGCGACCGATGTTCACACCTGCGTGCGACTCACACCAGACGGCACACACAATTCACGTCTGCTCGCATACGGCTCGCCTTGCCCTTACCCCGTAAAATAGGCTGACTCCCTGTTCCTGGGCATGTGATTGGCTCCGAGGTTTGCGACTGCAGTCGCGCGACTGAGCCAAAGCAGTCGTTTTGTGACCAACGCGACCATTTGCGACCAGCGCTTCGCGATTATAACTTCGTCGTGCGACCGGTTCTAGTCGCAGGTGTGAACGAGCCTTTAGAGGAAGCGAGGAGGCTCGTTCGGTCGCCCGAGGTCTCACTTACCGGTCCACCCCCGGAACCTCCCAACTCATCAAATTTACAGAGGACAGGATATGCACGCATACCAAGAAATCAATCACAGCAAACTACAGACAGACTAAATGGGCAGGTATACCCCGGGGCGGACAGATCGTTCAGTCAGGAAGAGGAGGTTATGTGGCCAATATTGCAGACGGGAGCGTTTCCAAACCCAGTACTCTACAGTAGCAAGTGGCATCCAGAAGTATTCAGGCCACAGTGCAAATCTTGTGATGAGGCAGCAAATTTGGTCCGCATGGTGGAGTCATGTCCGACGCAGTACGATAGCTCGAACGCTCAGGAATCCTGGGAGGCTCTGCTCCGCAGCCCAGACTCCAACGTCCAGCAGGACATCATCAGTCAAGCCCTTGCGGCTCCCGCGTCTCAAGGGATTTCGGCCGACGGCTAGGGGCGACGGGGAGGTGGACTTTCTCCTCAAGTCCATTGACTGATGCTCTAATAAAGTTTTTTTTTTTTTTTTGCAGCTAAGCTGTTATGGTCGAGGTTTGCCGTGTGTCGTAGATAGAAAATTATCATCATCGTGAATCGGCACGCACTCTCATCTTCATCCTCTTCTGCTTCGCTCTCAGGACACGCGCGCCGAATTGTCCGGCGTGCGATTCAATAACTATGATGGGCGAGAGAACGAGTAGAGAGAGAGAGAGAAAGAAAGAAACAAATTCTTGGCGATAATAATTTCTTCGCGAGGCGAGATTCGAAACCGCGTACCCACGATCCGAAGGCGACCCGAAGGTCGCGGGATCGAATCCCGGCCGCGGCGGCTGCATTTTCGATGGAGGCGAAAATGTTCGAGGCCCGTGTACTTAGATTTAGAAAGGGAAAATAGACAACCATCCGTTTGTACCCCGAAGCCACAAGGAAATCCATACGGATTTCTCAGAAATAAAGCCGCTTAGTTGCCGAAAAATTCGTCCCAGGTCCGGGGATCGAACCCGGGACCAACGCCTTTCCGGGGCGGTCGCTCTACCAATTGAGCTAACCAGGAAGCTAGCAATTGGCAGCGCGAGGTCGAATTCATCGACAACTCATCGGCAACTAAGAGGCTTTATTTCTGAGAAATCCGTATGGATTTCCTTGTGGCTCCGTGGTACAAACGGGTGGTTGTCTATTTTCCCTTTCTTAACCCTTCCGCCACCTTGCGGGATTCCGCAGAACTGATTTGCGATACTTAGATTTACGTGCACGTTAAAGAACCCCAGATGGTCGAAATTTCTGGAGCCCTCCACTATAGACCTTATGCAAAATCTGCTGCCATCTAGCGGCCGCCGTGCGCATTTCCGCCATGTTGAAGGCTAAGCGCGCTCCGCATGTGCACGCACGGAGCGTACGTATCGACGTGTGGTGGTTGATAGGAACGGCAATGCTAACATATTTTCGTGCGCCGTGTTGCTCGGATTGAGAAAATTGAGGTGCTGAAAAACGGTTTACCGGAAACTAACCTCTATGTTATTAGATTTCCTCGCGGCCGACAAGAAGCGGCAGATCGTTCCGTTGCTCCGGCTACTGCTCACGACTAAGGCCATGTGTGCGTTCGCCGTTCTTAACGACACTAATCAGAGGACACTTTTTCGTGTCATGCCGGTACGAGACAGCTTTCGCACCGTGTGCTTGCAGGTACAGACAAACCGCAGCTTTGTGCATGAGCTTCACAGCTGCATCGCGGCTACCGCGCATGCCTTCGCTGCTGCTGACATTACTTTGTTTATTACATTGCGATAACAATTGCATGTTAGAGAGATCGGTCGAGTGCGTCATCGATTCTCAGCCAACGGACCGATTGTGCTGGAGCGTGTTGTTTGTAGTTGGCTTTCGTTTGTGAAGTTTAACGTGGTAGCATTTGGTGGGATGTTTGCGCGCGTATTGTTTCACTATGCGTATTTTCCAAGCATTTCATGTGCTATCGCTACCAAATTCAGAGGGGTGGCCCGGATGACCTGAAGACCCCCTTACTTTTTTTAAAAATTTATACGTAACCCAAGAAAAGAACGTATCAAGCTCCCCCAGAAGCTGTCCCCTTTTGGAAAAATCCTGTGTCCACCCCTATCAAATGTTAACAGATGCTTGTGCTTGGCACTTTTCGTGTGAAATTTAAAAAAAAATGCTGTTCCGGCAAATGCGTTACAGTCGACCGTGTGTGCGTTACCGCTGGTTACGCGCTTAGGTGGTTTCGCAAGCGTTCAGTCGGCGACGCAAAACTGCCTTGCGGAAACGGGCTGAAATTGTAATGCACCAGAAGGCCCCGAAAGTGACTATGTGAACGCGAATACTCTTGGCGTATCGTGTTATTTACGAGCACATCTTCGCTTTGAAATGGGTCAACAGCACTCTCTTACCGTCATCGCTGTGCCTAGCCGTGTCGCGCGCTAAAGCCTCCTCCCAACCATCCTACACTGCACGCATGGTATTCAGATAGCTAACAACGCTTTATTCTCTGCACTGAAAACAGACAGACAAAATTTATAACCTAGAGCAAAGCTTCATTCTCAACGACGGCAGACCTACATGTGACTTGGTGACAAACTTGTACCTTGTTCTCGATGTGAGGCAATTCTTTACACATAATAACTAGGAAATGCCGGTAACGTGTGCATGCCGTTACACACTCGCCTGGCGTTTTTATGCCCGATTGCCCACTATCAAAGCAGATACAAGCACGAAGTTACAGCAGCGACAGCAATGCGATCAGGACACAAGCCTCCAACATGGCGCCAAATCGGTAGCTTCGTGAAACCTCCGACAGATGGCAGCAATTTTGCATAAGGTCATGGGGGAAACAGGTTTGGAAAAGACAGGTGCAAGGGACACAGGATCCACCTTCCGCGAAGTAGTCTTGGGAACGGGAGGGGACAAAACAACAGCAGTAGCACGCGCTAGTAACAGGTGCAGTGGCCAGGTGCGGGAGAGTCCACCAGAAAAGTCGGATCACGTGATAATCGCCGGGGACTCGAACTTAGCTACATGCGCAGAAGCAGTCAAGGAAAGGGTGAGAGGCGACAAACGAGTTTTAATAGGAAAGTTCCCGGGCCATAGGCTGGGATCAGTGATGAGACGAGCTAACGCAAAACTCGCAGCTAAGTCTAATGGACGTAACCTCGTGATAATCGCGGGAGGTCTAAACGACGTCTTGAGTAACGAATCAGCCGAACTAGCGACCACATTGGCGAAAGGGGTCGATGACATGCGCGCCATTTCCCCTCAGGTGCAGATAGTGGTATGCACAATACCGGAGGTACCGGTGCGTGACGGCAACCTGCAAAGAGCGGTTGTCGACGCAAACAAAGAGATATGGCAGATGAGTAGAGAGAAAGGCATCGAGGTAGTGGAAATAAACAGAGAGGTGCACAGGTGGGGTGGTTTTCGAAGAGACGGAATACACTTCGATAGGAGGCTTGGCCATGAGGTGGGTTGGCGTCTTGCAGGACGCGCAGTAGCTTTTTTGGGGGGCACGCGGGCCCTTCGGTGCCCATGGTAGCTTGTAATGAGGAAAACAAACAGGGGGACTCTTTGACAGGTAGTATAGCGAAAAAACAGAGAAAAGGTAAAAGAAGGGAGAAGGCGCGTGTTGCAATTAGTTACATTAACATGCAGGGTGGCAGAAAAAAGGCAAAATGGTTAGAGATTGAGGGACAGTTAAACAAGGAACAGATAGGTGTTTATGCGGTTACAGAAACACACCTTAGAGACTTGGAAGAGCCACCACATATTGAAAATTATGTTTGGGAAGGATGTAACAGGATCACATCAGAAAGGAGAGGTGGGGGGGTTGGAATGCTAATTCATAGCAGAACAAAATGGGAGAGAGTGAAACAAACGTGTTCAGAGCACATGTGGGTTTCGGGCACAGTAGGTGGAAAGAAAACGTGGCTAGGTGTAGCTTACTTGTGGACAGGCAATAACTGCAGAGAAAAGAATCTGGAGATAGTGAAATGCATAAGCACCGATATTAAAGAATTTGGTCATGATGCCGAGATAATCCTTCTAGGGGACATGAACGCTCACATTCATGACCTTGACGGATATTCAGACACCAATGGCAAGTTATTGCTAGATCTCTGCGAGCAACATAGTCTTGAGATAGTTAACGTGGGGCCTAAGTGTGAGGGGCAGATCACGTGGGAAGTCAGAAACAGGCAATCGAGCATTGATTACTGTCTCATGACAGAAGGAATATATGACAAACTTAGAGAGATGAGAATAGACGAAGAAGGCATTAACAGCTTGGGTAGTGATCATAAACGCATAATATTACAAATGGGATATAAAACTGAAAATAAGAACATAGAATCAAAGTTTGGCAGCTCGTATCTAAATGACAAACAAATAACAAATATAGCCGCAAGAGTCGAGGAAAAAGTAGACGAACTACCAGGCAAAGACTGGAAGTATAGTGAGCTGCTACATGTAATCACGAAAGAAATGGAAATAGAGAAGAAAACTATTTGTTGGAAAGGAAAGAAAAAGCCAAAAAGTTGGTGGAACAAAGAAATCCGGGAAGCGATCGAGATGCGACGTCAGGCATCACGGGAGCACAGACAGGCAAAAAAGGAGAAGCGGCCACAGGACGAAGTCAACCAAATATGGGAAATATATTTAGAGCAAAAATCCATTGTGCAGAAATTAGTCGAGGCAAAAATTAAAGGTGAAAGTGAACGCTGGATGACAGAGATTCGCGAAAAGAAGAAGGCCGCGCCTAGGATATTTTGGAGCCACCTAAAAGCGCTGGGTAGGAAGTCTGTCACAATGCAACAACATATGGTAGATGAAGGAGGAAATAAATTGGAAGGATATGAAGCGCTAGGTTACATCCGAAAGATAACAGCCGATTCGTTTAAAAAGGTCCCCCAGGGGATTCCCCCGGTGAGTAAAAGTACGCAAAGGAGTGCAACCGACGAAGATGTAGTACTAGAGAATTTCAATTGGAAGAAGGCCGAAGGAAAAATTCCTAAGCGCACTACTCCGGGCTTAGATGGGGTTCCCGTCAGCGTCATTAACGAACTCGGACATAACACTAAAGAAGCACTGCTGAAAGCCGTAGAAAAGTGCTTACAGGAGAGGGAAATACCAGACAGTTGGAGAAAAAGTAGAATGAACTTAATCTATAAAGGCAAGGGAGAAAAGGATAACATTCGCTCGTATAGACCGCTAACAATTACATCGGTGCTATACAGGTTGGCGATGCAGGCAGTAAAATTAAAAATAGAAGCGTGGGTAGAACAAAATGATAATTTGGGAGAACTTCAGAATGGATTTCGAATCGACAGGCGGTTAGACGATAATCTGTTTGTTCTTACCCAGTGTATAGAAATATCTAAAATAGAAAACAGGCCCTTATACGTAGCTTATCTAGATATCACCGGGGCGTATGACAACGTTAATCAGGAAATTTTGTGGGATATATTGAAGGAAGTGGGCATAGGTGACGACTGTGTACAGCTTTTGAGGGAAATATACCGAGGAAATACAGTTTGTATAGAATGGGAAGGAATAAGTAGCAAGGACAGCGTTGAAATTAGCAAGGGGCTGAGACAGGGATGCCCTTTGTCCCCGCTGTTATTCATGCTGTACATGGCGAGGATGGAAAAAGCGCTAGAAGGTAGCAACATTGGATTTAATTTGTCACACAAACAGGTCGGAGCGATGGTTGAGCAGAAGCTTCCAGGTCTATTTTATGCTGATGATATTGTCTTATTTGCGGACAGTCAAGATGATATACAGCGACTGGCAGATATATGCGGAAGGGAGTGTGAGGCTCTAGGACTAGGATTTAGTGCAACAAAATGTGGATTGATGGTATTCAATGATCACGGAGACCATACGGTATTAATACAGGGCCAAAAAATACCGAGGGTAAGCGAGTACAAGTACCTCGGAGTATGGGTAAATGAGGGGGATAGATATATGGAGGTACAAGAGAAAGCATCGGTAGCAAAGGGAAAGAGGAATGCTGCAATTATGAAGCACAGAGCTTTATGGGGATACAATAGGTACGAGGTGCTTCGAGGGCTGTGGAAGGGTGTGATGGTTCCGGGGCTTACATTTGGGAACTCAGTGGTGTGCATGAAGTCAGAGGTGCAATCAGGAATGGATGTAAATCAAAGGACGGTGGGCCGCCTCGCGTTGGGCGCTCACGGGAAGACGACAAATGAGGCGGTAAAGGGTGATATGGGATGGACAGGCTTTGAAGTGAGGGAAGCGCAGAGCAAAATGAGATTCGAGGAGAGGCTGAGGAAAATGAAGGAGAGTAGATGGGCAGAGAAGGTTTTCAGGTATTTGTATAGAAAAAGCGTGGACACGCAGTGGAGAAAAAGAACTAGGAGGCTCACCAGTAAATATACGGCTGGCAGTGCGGGCGATATGGCAACAAGGAGCATTAAGCGGAAGGTCAGAGAGGCGGAGAGGACTTATTGGATGACAGCGATGGAAAAGAAGCCGGCTCTGAGTAACTACCGAAAAGGAAAAAACGAAATAAGGAGGGAAAGGTTTTATGATAATTCAAGGGGAAGCGCTTTACTGTTTGAAGCAAGGTCGGGCTGCCTTAGAACGCGTAGTTATAAAGCGAGATTTAGTAACGAAGAAGAACAATGTACATGCTGCGGGGGAACTAAGGAAACGATGGAACATGTACTGATTGAATGTGGCGATATTCACCCAGGTATACGTGTGGGCACGAGTCTACATGAAGCCTTGGGTTTTAGGGACAACAATGGAAAGCTGAACACGTCCGCGATAGAAATAAGTAAGAGACGGTTAGAGTATTGGTGGCAGAAAAGTAGAGATAAAGAACAAAAATAAATAATGGCGGAAAAATAAGGTCATTCTGCCTTAAGAGGCAGAGAGATGGACCGTGAATTTATATTTTTTGGTATAATAACATAGATTTAATCAATGTAGATAAGGTATTAGGCCAACATGAAACAAGGAAGCTTTTTTTTTTTTTCTTCGAGCCTGGTGGCAGACATGTCACCGCCCCGTTTTAAAGGGGACGCTCATAGCATCCATCCATCCATCCATCGTCTATACGGCGTCTGTCATAATCATATCGTGGTTTTGGGACGTTAAACCCCAGATATTATTATTAATTTTAAGCGCGAAGCAGTTCAGGGGCCCGGCCTGTCGTATGCTGTCATCGTATGCTGTCGTAGCTTGGCGTAACGCATGCAATTCCACGAATAGCATAGCCATCTGTAGGATATTGAGCGCGCGCTCGCGCCAAGAAGTCTTGCTTCCTCTTGTTCTTCGAGCGCCTTGATGATATCAAGTGCAGAGGGGCCCGGGCCGCCGTATGCTGTCGTCGCTTGGCGTAACGCAGGCAAAACCACGTATCTAAATAGAAAAACAACAACAGGACGCAAGCGACAAATAGAAAGAGAGAGAAAGAAAGGGAAAGAATACGAAGAAAAATAGAAAGAGAACAAAGAGAAAGAAATAGATAACGAGAGAGGAAGAAATAAGACAAAATAAAGAGAGAAAGAAAACAAAGAAGGAGAAAAAGAAAGAGAGGAGGAAAGAAAGAGAAAACCGAAGATAAACAAAGAAGGTTGCCCAGCTCCACGCTTCCTTCTGGCTTGACACCACCAGCGCGAAGCTGCTTTAATTTATTTCTAAACTTCCTTGGTTCCCTCGCAGCAAATTCTGCAGTAGCCCAGGGCCCATAGAGGACCCAAACTCGCTCGCCCAATAAAGTTTTAGGGGCGAAGCACCTTAAGCCCGAGGCATATGTCCGTTCGTCCGTGCGGTGGCGTCCGTGCTTACACACCCACTCGGCCACTCGTCATGATTCACTTCGTGGAGATGCGTGGTTTTATACAATAGGTTTAACAATAGACTAATATCAGTCATAATTGTGACGAACCAATATAAAACACCGGCAAGAACAAACCCTTTATACTAGTCGGCGACTTCAACGTAGACATTATGGACCTTGGGACCTAGCTTTGCCGACGACTCTCACTCTCCGCTGGCACGGTATATAGAAAACCGTTGCTACAGTCGAAACATATATGTGTGTATGTGAATAAAAAAAAAGGTTTACAATAGGCGCACATCAATCATAATTGTCACAGAACAATATAAAAATCACAGCATACCCACGGAGTGAATGATGATGAGTGGGCGAAGCTGCGGAGGTTCATCGGTAAACCGTGAATCTTCCGTGAATTCTGCCCAGTACATCATCACCGACGTGAGATCGGTCGCGTTTATACTAAAGGTTCGATGAGAGTTATGACGACTTGCAGCTCACTTTAATTTTACATGTACGCTGTGAATTTTCATTGTTTAATCACGCACGCAGGGGGGAGGGGGGGCCGTAGGAGAGGAGAAAGAGGGGGAAGCGTAGGAGAGGAGAGGAGAGGGCGATACATATCACGTACTGTCGCAGCGCATTGTCTTTAGGGAGCCTTCATGTGTGCAGGAGAAACGTAGGAGAGAAGAAATATCTGGCGTCTTTCGTTAAGCAGCTGGCCTCTTTTCGTTTTGCTTTAGAAACATCTGGCGTCTTTTCGTTTTGCTTTTAGAAAACATCTGGCGTCTTTCGTTAGTTTATTTCGTCAATCAACGGCGTTTTGAACAAAATTTTTATTGTTTAATCACGCACAGGAGAAATCTCACCAGGCACTACCTTAGAGGTAAACAATGGCTGCTAATGGGAATGAGAGACAGAAGAAGTCGGCTTTTAGCTAACACTTACACTTCTACTTCTACTAACGTTTCCTACTGGAACATGCCAATGGCTGCTAATGGGGAATGAGAGACAGAAGAATTCGGCTTTTAGTTAACGCGCACGCTGCGAATTTTTTATTGTTCAACAACGCACAGGAGAAATCTCCCACCGGCACCACCTTGGAGGTCAAGATCTGGTACTAGCGTTAACACTGGTTACGCACTACGACGGGGACGAACGGGTGCCGCTTTAAGGAGCTTCGCCCCTAAAAAAGGTTTACAATAGGCGCACATCAATCATAATTGTCACAGAACAATATAAAATACCTACAAGCACAGACAGACCCTTTATACTAGTCGGCGACTTCAACGAACACATTATGGACCTGAGGACCTAGCTTTGTCGTCGACTCTTTGTCACTCAGTTTACATTATATGGGGAAACGCTCGGCTAACGTACGGTTACTCATCGATACGATACCCAGAGCTTCGCCCCCTCGTCGTGATTCACTTCGTGGAGATGCGTGGATTTTTTTTTTTTTTTCATTCC
Organism: Rhipicephalus sanguineus; assembly: GCF_013339695.2. Taxonomy (NCBI): domain Eukaryota; kingdom Metazoa; phylum Arthropoda; class Arachnida; order Ixodida; family Ixodidae; genus Rhipicephalus; species Rhipicephalus sanguineus. Next base: position 135,354,542 of record NC_051182.1, on the reverse strand, counting down.
TTCTTTCCTTAAAAATGCTCCGTTTCCGTGAGCAGAACTTGAAGCGTAACAGGAGAGACGACTCTATAGCCGGAAGTCGGAGGCCGGCAACCTTTTTGACAGCGTTGCAATATCGAATACTAAAATGACAGGTTAAAAGGCGCGAAAAGGAAACGAAACGATTCCTCTCCGCCTTTGTCGATTTACTGCGGCTCACGTTTTTGAAACGACTAGTAGGGGGTCAGCAGGGTCGAAAACTAGAGAAACGAGACATGCTGGCGATGACTGCATAGGCGTGGTGTTTGAGGAGTTATTTTGGCTCCAATAGCAGTTGAGTTCAGTGAGAACACATCATTTGCTCATCCGGAATACCCAGGAAAGAGCCCTCTAATGTACTGGACAAGTACTATAATGACTACGTTTACAACGGAGAGATGCAGTGGACCACAAGCTGAGAGCCCGCTAGAGCTTTACAAGAGTGTACGCGACTTTAGGCGCACAGTAGAAAAGAAACTGACGGGAAAAGGGTTTGAAGAACTAGCGCCAATAGATTTAAGCTACTTGCTGATGGAAGAGACACTAGAAGACGAATATAAAAAAACATGGTTGATCCCTCCGACATAGGAATCGGAATAACACGAAAGTAAAACGTGCCCTTATAGAAGTAACTGAATCTTTACTGTACTTTGATATAAGATAGTTTGCACAATGTATATTGATGTCTGGCAGGTATAGCACCGTTTAACGTGGATGCACCCACTTTGTTGCTTGGTGGTACATCTCCATGCCGACGACCAACGTCCATGTTAAATGATTACACAAAACCTTGTGTTAGCTGCAGTAGTTAGCGGTGAAAACGAGTTGTGATAGCCAGAAGAGCGTCGCATATTGGACGCAGAACTTGGTCGCCATCCTGCGGCATGTTAAAGTGTGATTGAACATCACGGCCGCAAGGGAAACGCAAAGCGCGTCGTGCCGCCCCGGAGCCCGGCCGCAATTTTTCTCGGGGCGAGCGCGTAGGCGGGGAACGCCGTGTTACAGCCAGGTGAGGCAGGCGCGCGTCGCAGAGCTATTTTAGATGCGAAGTATCTTAAGGCGGAGCTCAATCCGGTGGTGGTGGTGTGCGGCGTGACCACCCTTACTGCGCATGCGCATACCCTCTCCACACACCTCCTATCCACTCACCCTCTCCCCTCCACTTTCCCTCCCCATTTCCCTCTCCACTTTCCCTCTCCCCTTCCCCTCCCCCTTTCCACTCTTCCTCTGAAACGGGGGCTAGACATGCCGAAATTCTCTCCTGCGCAACGCCGCGATGAGCTCGAGCGCATGCGCGTCCCCTCCGCTTCTCTCTCCTCTCCCACGCTGCCCCCCTCTCGCCCGCCTGTCGACCGCGTTCCCCGCTCGCCCTGCGAGAATTAACGGCCAGGCTAGATGGAAGATACGACGCGCGTAGCGTCCCTCTTCGCGTTCCACGACGCGAGGTCGGTAGCATGCCCAACGAACGCCAACGGAACGCGATCGTGCAAGTGCTCCGGCTTCGCATCGCCTCATGGTCCCCTTTAGCGGGAGATGGTGTAATTTTTTAGGGGCGAAGCTCCTTAAGGCGGCACCCGTTCGTCCCTCGTAGTCGTCGTGATCGTAGTAGTGAGTAACAAGTCTTACGCTTTGACCTCCAAGGTGGTGCCGGTGGGAGATTTCTTCTGTGCGTTGTTGAACAATAAAAAATTCGCAGCGTGCGCGTTAACTAAAAGCCGAATTCTTCTGTCTCTCATTCCCCATTAGCAGCCATTGGCATGTTCCAGTAGGAAACGTTAGTAGAAGTAGAAGTGTAAGTGTTAGCTAAAGGCCGACTTCTTCTGTCTCTCATTGCCATTAGCAGCCATTGTTTACCTCCAAGGTAGTGCCTGGTGAGATTTCTCCTGTGCGTGATTAAACAATAAAAATTTTGTTCAAAACGCCGTTGATTGATGAAATAAACCAACGAAAGACGCCAGATGTTTTGTAAAAGCAGAACGAAAGAACGCCAGATGTTTTCTTAAAGTGTAGTAGTAGTAGCTGTATTTAGCCACCTCGCCCGATCGTCAACGGGCGAGGTGGACCGGCAACGGCGCGAGGACCCTGCCGTACGAGAGTTAAATCACACTAAAAGACATACTTTGCGGGCGATACACTCTAGTGAGCTTTCAACTTTTCGTCTTAATGTACATGATAAAGAAATTATTTCTACGAAAAACGCAAGGCACACCTTGAGCAATATGTTTGGTTTTGGGACGCTAAATGGAACCATGAGGCGATGCGAAGCCGGAGCACTTGCACGATCGCGTTCCGTTGGCTTTCGTTGGGCATGCTACCGACCTCGCGTCGTGGAACGCGCGTCCTGTCTTCCCTCTAGCCTTGCCTTTAATTCGCACAGGGCGAGCGGGGAATGCGGTCGCTCTTGGCGCTCTTTCGCTCGGGAGCGGACTTCTTCCTCGCATTTCACCGATCACAAGTGATAATGAAGGGACCACGTAAACCAACAGTACAATAAAAGTTTGATGTTTAATATACACACGATGTTTCACACTCTTTATATTATGTACTGGGCGCATTTCACGGAAGAGTTTCACGGTTTACAGATGATTCCCTCCGTAGCTTCGCCCCACTCATCATCATTCACCCCGTGGATATGCTGTGATTTTTTTTGGTTTGATTAGCGTGATGCTATGAGCGAGGCCGATGCTTTTACGACGCTTGCGTTAAGGTCGCCACCTCGCGGTGTGCTAAGGCATTGACAAAATTGCACTTCTATTGAAAACGCGCCGAATGGGACGAACGTGTAACGCGTTGCAGGTACTAATCGCGGAAGCCACAGTAATGATGAATTACTTTACTTTGCCGCTCCCAAAGGGCAACACCACCCCGACGGCCGGGAGAGTGGTAGATATAAAAGGCGCGTTTGTGAAGCGTCCAGAGTCTGTGACCGTGGCGCAGTGGATAGCGCGCCCGGCATCTGATGTTGCGGACCGAGCGGTCGTGGGTTCGATGCCCGTTGACGGAACTTTTTTCTTTGCCATCTGATCGCGTACATTTTTTCGACGTCATTTCCGTGACGGAAATACGTCACTGAAGTCTTGGTGGACCCCGGCATAAAACACTTTCGTGTTAAAAGAAAAACGAACCCAAGCCGATGGAAGACATGGAAGAAAAGCAGTCCCTGAAGTGGTTCGCGAAATTGACTGGCTGAGAAGATGGAACGTGTTACCTGACGCGTCAACGACTCGCCAGATTCCACGTGACACCGAATGATAGATGCGCCAATTGTGGGCAATCCGAGACAACTAAGCACGCGTTATTCGAATGTGTTGCTACCAAGGGTGTATGGCGCCTTGTATGGCGGACCTTTGGAGGGAGTTGTAGCTACATCGCTGTCGCAGAGGAATAACGGCATGTTTGCCCAATCGATACTCTTTGGTGACAATGTACGTGACCTGGAGACGTCGAGGTGCCAGGCAGAAGCTCGTCGACAACCGCAGCGGGCAGAGTTCCCAGCCTTGCATCGCATTTATCAAATTGTTTTCGGATAACTGGTCGATAAACTGGAAGTGAGTGGTGTTGATGCCTTCTTAAGGCGCTGGCACACTCGGTTTTTCGCATTACTTGGGGAGAAACTGGAATTTCCAGCAGCGCCAAACTGAGTTCAGGAAGTCAAACAAGTTACCCGGCTCCCCGTACCACATTCCCCCACCTTATTTTTCTCTTTTCCCTTTCTTTTTCCCATCTCCTTGAGAAGTACGATGCTTTTAGTTAACATGTTTGTCGTTGTATAGTTGCTTCGTAGCGTAGAGTGTATTACTGCAGTCTGCACAAGATTGCGTCTATAGCGTTTCTGTAAGTTATACTGACGCAATTTATAAGTAATTAGTTTACAAGCGTCTCTAGCACTTGCGTGTACCGGTTCAATAAACTTTCCTTTGTGGCTGGCCTTCCGATCTCTTATGGTAGATAGGGTACGTAGTGCTAAGTCGTTCTCCGTCATTTTAAATATACAAACTCACAGGGCCCCTTTCGCGGTAACTCAACTGCAAACAGCTACTCAGTTACCAAGCACCTTCACTACTAGACCAACTACGCGACTTTGACGACGAAGTTATGGAAAGTTCGAATCGATCGTACAAAACTTATCTCATGTCACACAATACTGAATTTCTCCGACTAGAACTACGGCATATATTGTCAATTCCCTTGCCCCAATTCCAGGTCTTCGTTGTAGTTGAAGGCAAAACGTTCTTTGATTTGTATTCTGTCGTATTTTTACATTTTCCCGTAGACATTTTCTTTTCTTTTGGCGACTATTCAGTTGAATGCGTATGTACGGTATATCTTGCATGATTTATGTGCTACGTACTGCGGCCTGCGTGCCAAATTATTGTAGGAGCAGAAGCCTTTGTCAGGCCACGTGGCCTTTTGGCTTCTGCTTCCTTTCTGTTGTAGACAGGAGAAATAAATCAAATTCAATTCGCCTAAGCCGACTCGAAGACGAAAGCCACCTTCTTCTTCGTTTTCTTCCCAGTCGACGTATTGATCCTTCCCCGCCTTTCAGCTGCGTTAGGTGCAGCTTTCCGCAACTAACGTGATTTCGCGCGGCCTCCGGGATCGGAGGCATTGCGAGCTTTCTGCACCACACGTTGTTTTGCACTGCCTCCGTGATCGGCCCCCTGAGACGACGATACGTGATGAGAACATGTGACGTCACTTTATGAGACGTCATAGTTCATGACGTCACAAATTTCGGCGATCCGTAACGTCGTGATGACGCCATCACGTGACGATTTATTGCATCACTCGTGCTGACGCCAGCGGTCAATTTTCGCGTTTGATGAGGCATCTGAGGCCTTAATAATAAGTTTATGTATAACAATACTGCCTGGTGGATTACCCTTCCTCAGAGAATGTAGCGGGTCTCACTACATTGGCGTAGCCGGGGCGAGGGGGGGGAGAGGTTTCAACACTCCCCCTCCCCCCCCCCGCTCCCGAAATTTTGCAAAATCGCATGTGTCTAGACACGCACACCACATACAAACACAGTTTTGATTCATCATCATCATCATCATCATCATCAGACATGTCTACGCCCACTGCAGGGCAAATGCCTCTCCCATGTTCCGCCAATCAACCCGGTCCTGTGCTTTCTGCTGCCACCTTATACCTACAAACTTCTTAATCTCATCTACCCACCTAATTTTCTGTCTCCCCCTCACGCGTTTGCCATCTCTTGGAATCCAGTCGGTTACCCTTAATGACCACCGGTTATCCTGCCGACGTGCTACATGGCCGGCCCATATCCATTTCTTCTTGATTTCAACTATGATGTCCTTAACCCCCGTTTGTTCCCTGACCCACTCTACTCTCTTTAAGGTTACACCTATCATTTTCCTTTCCATCGCTCGCTGCGTCGTCCTCAGTTTAAGTTGAACCCTCTTTGTAAGTCTCCAGGTTTCTGCTCCGTAGGTAAGTACCGGTAAGATGCAGCTGTTATATACCTTCCTTTTGATTCACTGACTAATTAGTTGACTTATTGACTTGCAGAAGTGTTGAAAGGCGGGCAAGTTGGTATAGGTTCATACTGAAATATTGGCAGCGCAAACTAACGGGACACATAAGGGGCTTGTTTGTGTTCCCCTTCTGTGTCCCGTTAGTTTGCGCTGCCAATATTTCAGTATGGACTTATTGACTAATCGACCTAGCAACCGACTGACTGACTGACTAGACTGATTCGATTAATAGTTCTGGTTACGCAAAAAAAAAGAGTGTACCTCTTCCCTCTGGTTGATGGAGGCGACGTCGGTGGCCGTGTGGAAGTCGTTGTCGAGCGCCCACAGGTTGACGCCGAACGAGACCAGGAAGGAGACGCAGTTGATGTGGCCGTTGGCCGCCGCACAGTGCAGCGCCGTGCTGCCATAGTGGTCGCACCGGTCGGGATCACCCCTGCGAAGCACGAGAAAATTAAGACAGCGTTTGGTACCGACAACACGATAACTGGGTGGGCGTTTCAGGAAGACACTGCATAGAGGCTGGTGCTGTAAGACCGAATAGCCGAAACTGTAGCCAATCATTCAGCCGTCTTAAGCCAACATTAGCCATAAGTTAGCCAACCTTAGTCAGTACAAACCAGTGCTACGACAGGTCTGATGGTATGCAAATAAACATGGTAGTCTCTTCTAGTAAACATGGTAGTTGAAGTCACGTGGCTTAGTGAGTCCACCTTGTGATTGAAGCCACGTGACTGAGGGAGTTACCCTGTAGTTGAATTCCCGTGGTTCAGGGAGATCCCCAGTGGTTGAATAATAATAATAATAATAATAATAATAATAATAATAATAATAATAATAATAATAATAATAATAATAATAATAATAATAATAATTGTTGGGGTTTTACGTTCCAAAATCATGCTATGGTTATGATGGACGGCGTAGCGGAGGGCTCGGAAAATTTTGACCACCTGGGGTTCTTTAACGTGCACCTGAATCTAAGCCCACTGGACTAGCGTGTTCGCCTCCATCGAAAACGCGGCCGCCGAGGCCGGGATTCGATTCCACGAACTTCGGATCAGCAATCGAGAACCATAACCATAAGACCACCAAAGGCGGGTATATGGACCGATTGACGTTTGATGAAGACAAAGCTGGTGGTGTAACAGCGAGTAGCCAACGCTAAAGCCACTCATTCAGCCATGTTTAGCCAACATGTCAGCCAGCGTTACTAAACATTAGCAATAAATGAGCAAACCTTAGTCAATGCTAACGAATGCTGGTGGTATGGAAGTAAGGACGGTTTTTGAAGCCACGTGACCGAGAAAGATCCCCAGTAGTTCAAGTCACGTGAGCCACTGACACCCCCAGTGGTTCCAAGTGACGTGAGTGATTGAGACCCGCAGTATTTGAAGTCACGTGACTGAGTGAGACCCCATATTTTCATCGCTACTCGATGTTCGTGTCAATAAAAAAACTGGGGCAGCTAAGTACTAGTGGTGCGAAGACTGAAGGAAGCGATGGAGCTGGTGGCGTTCCTCTCCTCTCCCTCACTCCCCTTTCCCACCTCTTTGCTATACTATACTATACAATAATGTGCTATACATTACCCTCCCACCTCCTAATTTATCTCCTCCTCATAGTCACTTCCCTTTCCCACCCACTTGCTATTATAAGCCTGTCCTATACTTCACCTTCCCATCTCCTCCTTTCCGTCCTCCTTACCCTCACTTCCCTTTTATACCCCTTCCTGTAGTATAGTATAGTCCTATCCACTTGCTATACTACACAAGAATGTGCTATACCCTCTCACCTCCCCATTTCAATCCTCCTCACACTCAGTTCCCTTTCCCACCCTTTTCTATACTATACTATACATGGCTAAGCTTGCTCTCTTTTTGTTTGTTTCTTTCTATCTCTTTCTCTCTCTCTCTCTCTTTCTATATTTGTTCTTTCGCCTTCTATATTTATTCTCCTTCTTCCCTTTCTTTCTATCTCTGTCTATTTCTTTCTCTGTCTTTCCATCTTTTTCTCTATTTTTTCGCTTTCTTTCTCTGTTTCTACCTCTCTCTCTCTCTCTTTATTCGTTCTCTCGCCCATCGGAGTTATTGCATCCCACGCCGGACACATCGGCGTAGGTGTTCTAGGAGCGAAGCAGAAGGTGAAGAAGAGGACGAAGAAAGCGCGTGCCGGTTCACGGTGATGATAGTTCTCGGATTCAGCGGACACATGTACGCCCCGGTTAATTAGCTCCGCTGTTAAAATCTTCTACATGATCGCTGCCTGGAAAACGCGCCTTCTTGCATTGTCTCGCGAATGTACACGTCACACAGCCGGCTGATCCCTGTCGTGCGCCGGAGTTCACAACGACGCGCCGCAAAATGGTTCTCACCTGCGGTGATGGCGGTCGAGCGACTTCCGGTAAAACGCCGACTCATCGTCGACGGCACGAGACGACCGCGTCATAAACGCAACAAGCTGTAGATCGTCGACTCCGGTGCACGCACGCGCAGACGCACACTTCTAGTACGAAACTGCGGCTCCGTGCGGCCTTCCATTACGGCGCCCGACGCGAAATGGATCGTTTATTGCGCGGCTTTTTTATTCTCACGTTCGTATTCGCATCGTTTTTTCCTTCTTTTTTTCTTTGTGCAATCCTTTTGTTTCACCGGTCGCGTGCTGTCCGCGCACAGTCACGTCATTCGCGTCGTGCAAGGATCTTGTTTGTATATATGCTTGTATGTGTTTGTATGCGTTTTTTACGTGTTCTGTGTTTGTGTTTATGCGTCTGTCTATAACGTTTCTGTGTCTGTAGCTTTGCGTTTTTCTGCTTGTCTGTGTTTGTCTCTATGTCTGTGTGCGCATCTTTGTGTTCATGTGTTTGTAAGTGTTTATGTGTTGGCAAAAATGTCTACGTCACTTATTCTGTGTTTTGTGTTTAACTGTCCACGTGTGTATATGAATGTTCGTTTATTTTGGAGTGTTCAAAACTATAAAGGTTGAAGTGGAAAGGTACATCTTTCAAATCGATACGTGAGATTTACATCCGCATATCCCGAATTAGACTAAGTTGCGGCTTCTTTTTGCGCTCGTCCCGTGTGGTTCTTCTGTCTTCGTTCGTCGCGCTTCTAGCCACAGCGAATCCTCTCCAACTAGCCCAAGTTTCCCGTTCTGACGAATGAGACCTTAGCTTAAACATGAACTCAATCGGTGTTCTCTTTGATATTGCTAACGACTGTACCTCGGTGTCCAGAGCGAGAAAAACTCACGGGGTCCCTTATGTACTTACCTAAGACGACTCGAAGGCGAAAGCTATCGTCTACTTTTTCTTCTCAGTCGATGTATTCATCCTCCTTCGCAGTAGCGTAGCCAGAAATTTTTTTCGGGGGTAGGCGGGGGGGGGGGGGGAGTTGGACCCCCCCCCCCCCACACACACACCACCCCTTCCTGGCTACGCCAGTGCTCCCTCGCCCCCTGCGAACGCTTTCTGCACCTGCACCTGGTTTTGCACATGCCTCTGTAATCGGGCCACCTTTGACCAAGCGACTATGCCATGCCGTATGAAGTCATCATGTGACGCCACGTTATGCGGCGACATCATGACGTCACAGCGACGTAACGAGGACGGCACAAATTTGGGCGATCTGTTGTTACGTGATGATGACGTCATCACGTGACGGTGATTTTTCGCATCACTCGTGTCGACGACGCCGACGGTCAATTTTCGCGTTTGATGAGGCTTAGATCTAAGGCTTTCGCCTCAATATCACGCCGACGACTCGGTATACGAGAAAAGAGAACGGAGTTCGCCAACGTCACTGCGCTTCTTCCCGTCGCTGCTCGCGAGAGGGCGCCTCTTTCGCGGAGGTGGGGGGGGGGGGGGCGTTTGTAAAAACAGAACAGGTACGCGCGAAACGAACACGGACTTCATCTTGTCGGTCTATCATTGCGGCGTCTTGGCGCGCTGATTTTGCGAGCGAGAGAAGCAAACGGTGAGAAGTATAGCGAAGAAAGTTGCGAGCTTCGTGAGAAAGCAAGAATGTGTATGTGCACATATACAAAGTGAAAGATGTGAACGAGACTGTGCGAGGGGATGTTCCCTCTCCCCCTGTGGCCTCCGTGTGCTGTACGCGAGATCCAATTTCCTCCTCTCCCTTTTAACCGAGTATACACATCATCATTTACAGGAGACATGCCCGTGTGATCCCCTTGAGCGCTTCCGACATTGTGTTTATCTTATTTTTCAGATCAACAACACGAAAGCAAAACACGCACACCAGAGATGAAGAGCGAGCGCAGAGGAAGGAGGGGGGGCGGGTCAAACACAGCACCGTGTCGTCCATCTGCGTCTGTGTGTGTGTGGTGTGTGTGTGTGTGTGTGTGTGTGTGTTGTGTGTGTGTGTGCGTGCGTGCGTGCGTGCGTGCGTGCGTGCGTGTTTGTGTGTGTGCGTGCGTGCGTGTTTGTGATTAGGGCGTGCACATGCTGAAAAGTGCGACTTCCCTTATCCTCTTTCACCCGCCCTGCTGACTCAGCCACCTTGACTGTGACTCGTGCGTAGTGACTCGTGTCTCTGACGCACACCGTTTCACGGCCTTTCTTGTGCATTCATGTGACACGTGTTTGTGACGCCATGTTTGACCCATAGATTATATATCAAGTGAGCGTGTATATATATATATATATATATATATATATATTATATATATATATATATATATATATATATATATTGTCACCAATAACGCCAGTTCACCCTTTCACTACCTCAGTCCTTCCTCGCTTGTACTTCAGCACTTCTGTGCTTCGCGCTGCGCATGCTCATCATGAACATAGGCGTGCGCAGAGTTCCCCATTAGGGGGGGGGGGGGCAAAGATCCGCCGCAGCGCCCCCCCACCCTACTAAGTCAATGTATGGGGAGATTTTGCGCCCCCCCCCCTCTTAGGTGGCTAGAAGGGTCAATGTACGGGGCAGATTTTGCGCCCCCCCCTCTTAGGTGATTAGGGGGGGCGCCCTCCCCCCTGCCCCCCTGTGCGCACGCCTATGACCATGAACGTAAACCAACTCGCCCCCATCGTTATTCTTATGTAGCAATAGCAAATCAATACCAAGCAGCCCCGATTTTCCTTTGCCATACGTCAAATCAAAGCCAATCTGGAGACAGTGGTCAGTATCGCTTATACAGCTGCTGCAGCAGTGCAACAGTTCTGGATATAGAAGGACGGTATACAGCGACGAGACGAGAAGCGACTTGAGGCGAAGGAGGATCGCGGCTCTTCTTTCATCGCCAACAGCGGATTGTGGGGAGGAGGGAGGGTGGGGGGGTCAGTGCTAAGGGAGGTCAGTCAACGAACCAACTTCCCGCCCACTCCTCTGTCTCCTCCTCCTCAAACGAGCGGCCGTCCACTTTTCTGAAATGGACGCCGCGTGCCGACGATGACCCCGTTCCGTTCGGACCTGGCCAGAGATGGGGACGCGCGCCGCGGACGGACAACCGCAGCGCCGGAGATGGGACTTGGAAGGAGACCAGACACACAGACAGACGCCGTCGTGTGTAGGAATTGCTATTCGAAATGAAGCAGGAACCACGTACAAACATCGTTGTCCCTTTTTTTTATATTTATTTATTTATTATTTATTGGAGCGAGACCCTTCCATGGCTCATCAGTCGGCAGATCGAGCGGCGGCTACAATACGAATGATACCATAATTATCGTTAGGTTAGGTACATATGTAATGATGCCAGATGACTAGGAGTACAAATTAAAGTGAACTTAATGTAAACCACCGTTCGTGAACGCGAGTTAAGAGTGAATCAAGTGATTTAAGCGTTAATCAAGAGCAAGGAAAGCGACATGTCCTTAGCGTTAGCTGAAAGGAAACAGTGACTTTCTAACTTTATTATCTATTTCATTATCTTTTTAAAGTTCATTTCAGAGTGACTCAGAGGCCGCGGGTTAACAGAAACAGAACAGCACCATTGGCGTATCCAGGACGGATGAAGGGGCGCGGGGGGTGGGGGGTAGCGTAATTAGTGCCACATGGAACTAGTGCAATGTCATATGGGATGTTTCAGCAGGACGTGGCGCGCAACACCTGCGACCTTGTCAAGAATGTGGCAAAAGAAATTGTCGATAATGATACAGCAGCATTTCTATAACAACTCACGCAGCGATCGCACGTAACAACTCACGTGCTACCGCTGCAGCAGGCCTGCAATCGAACCCGCGACTTCGTACGTCAGGCTACTTCGAAGCGACCCGCAAGCACACTGGTTGTCAGGTGGTTGCGGACTTTCTATTGATAGCTCGCGCGTGGCCTCACGGACGCAGGTTCTTTAACGTACTGGTCACGGCGACCATGATCACGTCAAGACAGCATAATCACGTGGCGATTAACCCGCTTTAATGTGATAACGACATCGCTGGAACGTCTTTTGGCCTATGTGCATCTAGAAAGGAAGAACATGTATGCGATGTATACGTATACTGATAACAATAACGTGACACCACAAGCTTCGCGTCCCATCATGTTGGTACGTACTCCGACACGGCAGTTGTAGTGACGTCGGTGATCACATCAAAATATTTCTTTATTTTGATTATGCGATCGAGCTTCACCCTCAAAAACTGTAACCACCAATCGGCGCAGGCCACGCCGCAATGTTTGGGAAGCTTCGCCAGATTGTTGCCCATTGTTTCGTTACGAATGACGCGCAGGAGGCGACTAGTCCAGCTTATTAAAGCGAAAGCCTTCGATGCCTCGTCAAATGCAAAAATTGACCGTCGGCGTGTACGCGTCAACACGAGTGACGCAAAAAAAAAAATCACAATCACGCGATGACATCACCATACGACATCATGACGTCACAGATTGCCAAAATTTGTGACGTCATCATGACTTCACAAAACGTGACGTCAAATGATATGACTTCACATGACACCGTCGCTTGGCTAAAGGTGGACCGATCACGGAGGCAATGCAAAACCACGCTAGGTTCGGAAAGCTTTCGGAGAGTGGTGATGGAGGATAAATACATCGCCTAAGAAGAAAAAGAAGATGGCTTTCGCCTTCGAGTCTTTTTAGGCGAATTCATAAGGAACCCTGTGCATGTATACAATTTTTTTTTTGGGGGGGGGGGGGTGGGGGGGGGGGTTACGCCAGCACCAGCGACAACGGTGAAAGATTCGATCAGTTATTTATAAGGGACGACGCGTTCAGCCGACGATCAGACTACCGACGGATGTAATCGCCGCTATCAGTGTACAGCGTGTGTCGCTTGTACTTTGACTTTCCATTTCGAGGGCAAAATTTCGCCCAATAAAGAGTTTCGCCTTTAACGGTCCGGCTGCCGCCTTCTGCCGAAGGTCATATTGTCACGACCACGTGACAATATAACCTTCGTTGCAAACGAGGCGAGCAGAAAGCAAAAATTGCGTCCTTCGAACTCATCGTGCCCGTGACGACCGTCCGTGGGGTTCATGGCGACTGCCGTTCGGAATTGCACCGTTCTTCGCGCACGCGTAGTACATACGCACATCCCACGGCCGTATCACGTGACCGCGTAATTACAACGCGCCGAGCAGCAGCAGCAGCCGAGTAGTAGTGCAGCGTGTTTGCTTGTTTTGCTGCGCGTGCGCATCGCATCTCTTCTCGCGCCACGAAATGTGGAACGCCTGACCTGCACGTGGCCCCTACGTACGTACAGCTACGGACAATTGTAATAACCAGTTCCTCTACACCGGTGCGCGCTCCATGTATACGGTATGCATTATTGCTCGCAGGGACCGCAAAGGACACACACAACGCCACCATGCGGGAGCGGAGAGCAGGTCAACGGTGCCGAAACGTCCTCAGACCCTGTCCTTATAGCTCCGATGCTCACAGCTCGCTTTGTTCTTCGGACGGAGAACTCAATCGGCGAAGGTGACACGATAAATGACTCCGCGTGGCACTGTAAGAAGTGATTGCCCTACTCGCCGCGAGGGGGCAGAGCTGTCCGATCCGGGGCCCTCACGCTCCGTGGGAACGTTAAAGTTCGCCCATTCTTTCTGTTAGCCGTACATGTACTACAGATGCATCTTCCCTCCTTCTTACTCACGTGGTACTCGCGAGGACGACAAGCAAGGCGACAATTGACTCATATTACTTTAGCATCGCTCAGACCGTAGACGATATTGACGCCAGGCGGCGTCATATCCCAGGTCAGGGTAGAGTTACTACATATGGCTCAATCTGGCTCAAGCCGCCTAGCCGCCGTGGAGAGCATGACGGAGCCGAAACGTCAGCTGCAGTCTGGGTTGTCGGGAAAAGCGTATTTCACAAAACGTACGCTGCTTCCTTTTTTTTCATCTGTCCCGAAGGGATATTTGCCCTGTAGGCATAAGGCACGCGAGTGACTATATAATTACTATTCTAATTACGTTGTAACTGATGTAGAATTGTACTGCCTTATATGTTAAATTGTAACTCTCCGTTGCTGGAAATAAACATAAGCGGTTTGTAACAATTTCCCTCTATATGAAACTGCAGTGTGCTTGGCTATTGCAAGGTTAAAGCGGAGCCCACTGAATGAAATAATTCACATTTCGTGAATAATGAGCAATCCTCAATAAACCACTTTACGATCACCCACATGTTAATCTATAGTGATCATGTTTTTTCAGCGTTCACAATTAAACATGCATCACATCATGTCGAGGCTTCCGTTCCTTTTTTTTAACGGAGAATGAACATTCAAACAAACGTAGGAAACACGCACCAAGCGTGAACGCATCTGCCGCCCCAGGCAGTATCGAAAGTTCGGGACCCACGTGACCTTGTCCAGCCCTTCCTAAATAGCTTCCGGTCACGAAAAGGCATCGTCTGCTTCTTCGCGGCAAGAAGCAGACGCCCGGCGCGAATTCTGCTGCATGTAAAACTGAACGCTTTCAAGGCACGAGCGGAAATCAGGTCGGGTTTCATAGGCGTGATAGGGGAACACGGGTCTCACGTGACCTTGCGTTCTGGCTGTCGTCACTTCCGGTCTGCTACGGTGTCGTCTGCTAGGCCACGACATACGCGGAACAGACGATACTGGTGCTGGCAGAACTTAGCTGCGGGCGTTAAACCACCGATACTAAAGAGATAATATGAATGCATCATCATCAGCAGCAGCAGCCTGACCCCGCCTACTGCCGGGCAAAGGCCTCTCCCATTTTTAGCCAATTAACCCGGTCTTGCGCTTGCTGCTGGCCCAGGCGTTCTCCAACATGGCTTGACTGTCTATAGGCGAATTTGTGCTTTCAGCCGGTGTCACCGTAGCGCTAGAATCTTGTGCTGACTGGTGCTATCGCTTCAATAAAACTTCAATAAAATTCATTTGGGCCTAGTTGGTACATATCTCTGAAGTAAAAGTAGCAGCGCAAGCACACAAGACGGGACCAGAGCAAAGAAAAGGCACGAAACACACACAAGCGCTTGCCACATGCCATGCATGGTTGGCAGATGATTAGGCACTTATCATCCAAGGTCGTATCATCTTCCAACCATGCCTGGCACTCGGAACACACTCGCGGCGCGATAGCACCAGCCACACCAAGATTCTGGAGCTACGGTGACGCCGACTGAAAGCACAGATTCGCCTACAGCGACAGTCAAGGCATGTCGCGAGAGTTGGACGTGCCGAAAAGCCACGCTTTCTGCTATTCAGCGTTTCTTTACACCGCGATCGACAGTACACCGCGCGCAGTAGAAGCTACCAGCAGCTGCGGCCGTGTAGACCACCCCCAAAACTACGCGACACGACCGAGACCGAGAGTGTTCGAAATGAGAAGAAAAAAAGAAGGGGCAGGAAGGGCTGGGGGAGAGGGGGTTCTGCTCGTGCTCGCGGGTGAAAGGAAAACAAGCCTCTCGGTGTGGGGAGGGAGCTAATCTGCATCAAATGGTTCCCATGGCATTATCCACGCACGCTCGCATACATGTCTCCGACGAGGTCGAACAGGCCACGAACCGCACAGGCATGCAGTTGTTGCAGGCCGTGGTTCCGTTGCAATGTTGACCCTTGACGCTGAGTGGCGCCCCTCCCCCACCCCCCCCCCCCTCCACGAGGAAAGAGAGTGGGAAAAGAGAGATTCATTCCGCGAAGCTGCAATCATCTATCTATCGTGAGCTGTCGACCCTGTGATTCCATCAGTGAGGAGAGAAAAAAAGAAACAGAAAACAAAGTCACATGATCCGTTACGCATTTGCCTAACACGATTTGAAGGCGAAAGCCACCTTCTTCTGTATTTTCAGTCGATTGTATTGATACTGTATTGTCGATTCTATATTGATACGATTGTATTATAGAAGCTTCTGCTGCAGTAGCAGCTTGTAAGAAGGCAGGAGGAAGACAGCGAAGGTGTCCTCCACACAAAGAAGAAAGAATGAATGAATGAATGAATGAATGAATGAATGAATGAATGAATGGATGAATGAATGAATGAGGCAGACCAGAAAGAAGAACAGTGCGGGTGCCTTTCACAAAGAAATAGATAAATAAAACAGAATGATGAATTAAGGAATGAAGGAAATTAAGACACACGGTTCCTTGGGCATTCACCTAAGACGACTCGAAGGCGAAACCATCTTTCTGCACCTAACGAGGTTTTGCACTGCCTCCGGGATCGGAGGCATTGGACGCTTTCTGCACATCACGTGGTACTGCAGTGCTTCCGGGATCGGCCCACCTTTGACCAAGCGACGACGTCATGGAATGACGTCATCGTGTGGAGTCACGTTATGTGACGTCATGGAGATGTCATGATGACGCAACAAATTTCGGCGACCTGTCACGTCATGATGACGCCACGTGGTGACGCCATTTCGTGATGATGATTATCTTTTGCATCACTGGTGTTGACGCCAACGCAGCCGACGGTCACATTTCGAGTTTGACGAGGCAGCTAAGCCTTTCGCCTTTAAAAAGCATGAGCGATCCCCAATTCACCCGCCTTGGACGTCGCAATTGCAATGCACCGTGTAAACTGCAAGCGTACGCAGCACGAACGTATGCCTTCGCCCTAAATGACGAGAGCAACTGATAACCAAAGAATACTAGGAAATCAATCACTTCGATAAACATTCGAATGTTTCTGCAGCTATATACCGAACGCCCCTACATCAAATTGAGCTGCGCCGCGAAGGGCTCACATAACCAGTATATTGTGAAAGTTGCGGTGTGCGACCTTTACAACGAAGTTACCTGCAAAATGAAGTACAGACAACTGCCTCCTCTGCAAGGAACCTCTTTACAACGAAGTGATCTGTATAACGAAGTAAATGAACAAGCATATCACGCTACATGTGCAAGTGCAGTAAGGGGGGGGGGGGGGGTATATACTTGTGCTGCACATCTTAGCAGCCAATTTACCGGCAGCGTTTTTGATGGAGGCGAAAATGCTTGAGGCCCGTGTACTTAGATTTAGACACCTTAAAGAACTCTAGGTGGTTGAAATTTCCGGAGCCCTCCACTACGGCGTCCCTCATAATCATATCGTGGTATTGGGACGTTAAACCCCAACGATTATTGCTATTATTATGTTTCATTATCTGTTAACTTCTTTAAGCTGTGTCTAAATAGGAAACTGGCCCCCCATCCATTCGCTTTGATTTGTTTATATTCTCTCAGTAAAACTTAATGTTCTACGCTTATCACTTGACGTCCTCCAAACGCGCATTATTTCACTTTTTTTTGTTCCTTTAGTTTCTTTAGGCCACCTAGGATACGCTTTTCTAGAACGTCGAACCTTGAACTCGTGTCACCGAGAGTAGGGGGATGACGTCAGAGGTGGGCAGTATATATAATTACGCATTACACACGCGTTACACATGGCGTATGCCGCTTTTGTTTTCTCTCGCCGCACCGTGGCGCATTGCACGGTTGAAAAGAAAGGCTGTCACCTCGACGGACTCCTGGCGGCGGAACCGACGGTCCCCGCCTTTTTCTGCGACGCCCCATGGGGCGAG